>NW_023184630.1:483-807 GCF_002007445.2 Ailuropoda melanoleuca | reverse complement strand
TTTTTTAAAAATCTCAACTTTTATCCTTCTTATTTCTAGGGATTCTGGTTTAAGTTTTAAAATCTTGCTAGTAACAATTTCAAGCTGTCTTTTGTTTCTTAAAAGATATCAAATATCCTTTTATATTTGGTATCTGATAATTCTAATATTTGAAGTTTTATGGGTCTACTCTATAGTTTCTGCTGGCCTGTGTTGATTTTCTTGGTAGTGTATAGTGATTTTTTTCTTTTTGAGCTGCTGTGGAGATTATTTGAGGACTGAGATGAAGGTGGCTGCAAACTTAGAAGAGATGTTATGCAGGAAATTACCTTGATGCAGTCATAG
>NW_023184630.1:0-324 GCF_002007445.2 Ailuropoda melanoleuca | reverse complement strand
CCTGAGATGGGATAGGATCAGTTATCACACTCAGGACAAGGTCAGGTGGGTGAAAGGATCGCCTGAATCCTGGGTTACATAGTCTTCAGATGGCCTGACTCTTCTGCACCCCCTTTCCTGATAGTGGTGTGGTTTCTAGGGCATCAGTTGAGTTTTGAGTAAGGGGGCCCAACAAACAGAAGGCTCTATGGCCAGCATACACATTTTCTCTAGTGGGGAGATGTGGGAGCGTGTAAGCCCGGGGCCAGCCACCGCTTTTCAGTGAACCTGAGGAGCAGCTATGGATTTTATTTGTGTTTGTTAGGCAGAGGGGCCAGTATGAGT
>NW_023184629.1:0-550 GCF_002007445.2 Ailuropoda melanoleuca | reverse complement strand
TTAGATATTTAATCAAGACTCTGATTTTCAAATCTAAAGAGAAAAAACATATTATAGATTTATTATTTTTTCCCCTGAAGTTCTCAAATCAAATAGAATAAATTNAATCAAATAGAATAAATGAATACATGAAGCTAAAAAATTTAGACCGTGAAGACAGAGAATATTGGCAAGGAAGAGGAAGGAAGCACAGAAAAAGAGAGAAATGATATAGTGCAGCAAGAAGGAAATGGGATGTTTACTTACATGGAAAAAAAGAATGTTTGCATAATGTATATATTCACTATTCAACAAACACGTGTTGAATATAAACTATGTATAATGTGTTGAGGCTATAAAGATATCACTCTTCCCTTCAAGGGATTTATAGTCTAAAACACTATGTTTATAATATAAAACATTTTCTTATTATATTTAAGAATATACTTGAACAATGTGATTTACTGTTTCTTCCCATACTAATAAAACCTCCCATTCTTATCATCATTAAATAGTCCCAGCTAGGTTTTTGTTGATCTCATGAATCTCAATTCTATTGGCTGAGACAAAA
>NW_023184628.1:4211-4288 GCF_002007445.2 Ailuropoda melanoleuca | reverse complement strand
GATGATGTTCGTTGATATTTCCCTGGATTGTGTGGTGTCTCAGACCACTATGTGGCACTCTCGTCAGGCTTAAGTGG
>NW_023184628.1:0-4052 GCF_002007445.2 Ailuropoda melanoleuca | reverse complement strand
TCGTTGATATTTCCCTGGACTGTGTGGGGTCTCAGAGACTGGTTTGGCCAAATTTTGTTTCTCAGTGCTGTGCTGATCGTGTTTCACTCATGGTAACAAAGCACCTTGATCTTTGTTGCACGTTCTATAAGGCCGATGTGACTTCAAGGGCTTTATCTTTGCACTCTGTTCNGGCTTTATCTTCGCACTTTGTTTCTTGGTTCTAAGTGCTGGATGCTTCCAAGGCACATTTACCCAATGGGGAATCTGGGTCCCAAGGAAATGCGGATGTTAGCTGGAGGTGTTATCCTGGACGCTCTTCTTTAATACCAATAAGAAGGGCGCTGAGTCCTCGAAATTCTTGAACGTTTTCATTTAGACTCCCTTATTTAAGTGAGATGATGTTCGTTGATATTTCCCTAGATTGTGTGGTGTCTCAGAAACCACTATGTGGCACTCTCGTCAGGCATCCATGAACACTTTCCCTCATGTTTCCCTATTCATGAAGGATGATGATAGTGCTAAGACGGCCGCTGCACAGTGTTGTTTCTGACAGAAATGGTTTAGGCATTTACGTTCCATTGCCACCAGCAGTTTTGATGTTATTGNAAGCAAACATTGTATTGGAGGCTGGTTTGGCCAAATTTTGTTTCTCAGTGCTGTGCTGATCGTGTTTCACTCACGGTAACAAAGCACCTTGATTTTTGTTCCACGTTCTATAAGGCCAATGTGACTTCAAGGGCTTTATCTTCGCACTTTGTTTCTTGTTTCTAAGTGCTGGATGCTTCCAAGGCACATTTACCCAATGGGGAATATGGGTCCCAAGGAAATGCAGATGTTAGCTTTAGGTGTTATCCTGACGCTCTCCTTTAATGCCAATAAGAAGGGTGCTGAGTCCTCGATATTCTTGAACGTTTTCATTTAGACACCCTTATTTAAGTGAGATGATGTTCGTTGATATTTTCCTGGATTGTGTGGTGTCTCAGAGACCGCTATGTGGCACCCTCGTCAGCCTTCCGTTAACACTTTCCCTCATATTTCCCCATTCATGAAGGATGATGATAGTGCTAAGACGGCCATGCACAGTGTTGTTTCTGACAGAAATGCTTTAGGCATTTTCCGTTCCATTGCCACCAGCAGTTTTAATGGGATTTACCCATGAAGCAAACATTGCATTGGAGGCTGGTTTGGCCAAATTTTGTTTCTCCGTGCTGTGCTGATCGTGTTTCACTCACGGTAACAAAGCACCTTGATTTTTGTTCCACGTTCTATAAGGCCAATGTGACTTCAAAGGCTTTAACTTCGCACTTTTTTTCTTAGTTCTAAGTGCTGGATGCTTCCAAGGCACATTTACCCAATGGGGAATCTGGATCCCAAGGAAACGCTGATGTTAGCTGAAGGTGTTACCCTGGACGCTCTTATTTAATGCCAATAAGTAGGGCACTGAGTCCTCGAATTTCATGAACTTTTTCATTTAGACTCACTTATTTAAGTGAGATGATGTTCGTTGATATTTCCCTGGATTGTGTGGTGTCTCAGAGACCACTATGTGGCACTCTCGTCAGGCTTCCGTGAACACTTTCCCTCATGTTTCCCTATTCACGAAGGATGATGATAGTGCTAAGACGGCCAATGCACAGTGTTGTTTCTGACAGAAATTGTTTAGGCATTTTCATTCCATTGCCACCAGCAGTATTGATAGGATTTACCCATTAAGCAAACATTGCATTGGAGGCTGGTTTGGCCAAATTTTGTTTCTCAGTGCTGTGCTCATCGTGTTTCACTCACGGTAACAAAGCACCTTGATTTTTGTTCCACGTTCTATAAGGCCAATGTGACTTCAAGGGCTTTATCTTCGCACTTTGTTTCTTGGTTCTAAGTGCTGGATGCTTCCAAGGCACATTTACCCAATGGGGAATCTGGGTCCCAAGGAAATGCGGATGTTAGCTGGAGGTGTTATCCTGGACGCTCTTCTTTAATACCAATAAGAAGGGCGCTGAGTCCTCGAAATTCTTGAACGTTTTCATTTAGACTCCCTTATTTAAGTGAGATGATGTTCGTTGATATTTCCCTGGATTGTGTGGTGTCTCAGAGACCACTATGTGGCACTCTCGTCAGGCTTCCGTGAACACTTTCCCTCATGTTTCCCTATTCACGAAGGATGATGATAGTGCTAAGACGGCCACTGCACAGTGTTGTTTCTGACAGAAATGGTTTAGGCATTTTCGTTCCATTGCCACCAGCAGTTTTAATGGGATTTACCCATGAAGCAAACATTGCATTGGAGGCTGGTTTGGCCAAATTTTGTTTCTCCGTGCTGTGCTGATCGTGTTTCACTCACGGTAACAAAGCACCTTGATTTTTGTTCCACGTTCTATAAGGCCGATGTGACTTCAAGGGCTTTATCTTCGCACTTTGTTTCTTGGTTCTAAGTGCTGGATGCTTCCAAGGCACATTTACCCAATGGGGAATCTGGGTCCCAAGGAAATGCGGATGTTAGCTGGAGGTGTTATCCTGGACGCTCTTCTTTAATACCAATAAGAAGGGCGCTGAGTCCTCGAAATTCTTGAACGTTTTCATTTAGACTCCCTTATTTAAGTGAGATGATGTTCGTTGATATTTCCCTGGACTGTGTGGGGTCTCAGAGAGCTGGTTTGGCCAAATTTTTTTCTCAGTGCTGTGCTCATCGTGTTTCACTCACGGTAACAAAGCACCTTGATTTTTGTTGCACATTCTCTAAGGCCGATGTGACTTCAAGGGCTTTATCTTCACACTTTGTTTCTTGTTTCTAAGTGCTAGATGCTTCCAAGGCACATTTACGCAATGGGGGATCTGGGTCCCAAGGAAATGCGGATGTTAGCTGGAGGTGTTATCCTGGACGCTCTTCTTTAATACCAATAAGAAGGGCGCTGAGTCCTCGAAATTCTTGAACGTTTTCATTTAGACTCCCTTATTTAAGTGAGATGATGTTCGTTGATATTTCCCTGGATTGTGTGGTGTCTCAGAGACCACTATGTGGCACTCTCGTCAGGCTTCCGTGAACACTTTCCCTCATGTTTCCCTATTCACGAAGGATGATGATAGTGCTAAGACGGCCACTGCACAGTGTTGTTTCTGACAGAAATGGTTTAGGCATTTTCGTTCCATTGCCACCAGCAGTTTTAATGGGATTTACCCATGAAGCAAACATTGCATTGGAGGCTGGTTTGGCCAAATTTTGTTTCTCAGTGCTGTGCTGATCGTGTTTCACTCACGGTAACAAAGCACCTTGATTTTTGTTCCACGTTCTATAAGGCCAATGTGACTTCAAGGGCTTTATCTTCGCACTTTGTTTCTTGGTTCTAAGTGCTGGATGCTTCCAAGGCACATTTACCCAATGGGGAATCTGGGTCCCAAGGAAATGCGGATGTTAGCTGGAGGTGTTATCCTGGACGCTCTTCTTTAATACCAATAAGAAGGGCGCTGAGTCCTCGAAATTCTTGAACGTTTTCATTTAGACTCCCTTATTTAAGTGAGATGATGTTCGTTGATATTTCCCTGGATTGTGTGGTGTCTCAGAGACCACTATGTGGCACTCTCGTCAGGCTTCCGTGAACACTTTCCCTCATGTTTCCCTATTCACGAAGGATGATGATAGTGCTAAGACGACCACTGCACAGTGTTGTTTCTGAAAGAAATAGTTTAGGCATTTTCGTTCCATTGCCACCAGCAGTTTTGAAGGATTTACCCATGAACCAAACGTTGCATTGGAGGTNACCAGCAGTATTGATAGGATTTACCCATTAAGCAAACATTGCATTGGAGGCTGGTTTGGCCAAATTTTGTTTCTCAGTGCTGTGCTCATCGTGTTTCACTCATGGTAACAAAGCACCTTGATTTTTGTTGCACGTTCTATAAGGCCGATGTGACTTCAAGGGCTTTATCTTCGCACTTTGTTAATTGGTTCTAAGTGCTGGATGCTTCCAAGGCACATTCACCCAATGGGGTATCTGGTTCCCAAATAAACTCGGATGATAGCTGAAGGTGTTATCCTGGACGCTCTTCTTTAATACCAATAAGAAGGGCGCTGAGTC
>NW_023184627.1:0-1120 GCF_002007445.2 Ailuropoda melanoleuca | reverse complement strand
TATTGTAAATGGGATGGATTCCCTAATTCCTCTTTCTTCAGTCTCATTATTCGTGTATAGAAATGCAACTGCATTCTGAGCATTGATTTTGTATCCCGCCACATTACTGAATTGCTCTAACTTCTAATTNTCCTGCCACCTTACTGAATTGTTCTATAACTTCTAATAGTTTGGGAGTGGATTCCTTTGGGTTTTCCATATAGAGTATCATGTCATCTGCAAAGAGAGACAGTTTGACTTCTTCTTTGCCGATTTGGATACCTTTGATCCCTTTTTGTCTTCTGATTGCTGTTGCAAGGACTTCTAGTACTATGTTGAATAATAGTGGCGAGAGTGGGCATCCTTGTCGTGTTCCTGATCTTAAGGGAAAGGCTTCCAGCTTTTCCCCATTGAGAATAATATTTGCTGTAGGCCTTTCATAGATGGCTTTTATGAGATTGAGAAATGTACCCTCTATTCCTACACTCTGAAGGGTTTTAATCAGGAAAGGATGCTGTATTTTGTCAAATGCTTTTTCTGCATCAATTGAGAGGATCATATGGTTCTTGAGTCTTTTCTTGTTGATATGATGTATCACATTGATTGATTTGCGAGTGTTGAACCATGCTTGCATCCCAGGTATGAATCCCACTTGGTCATGATGGATAATCCTTTTAATGTACTGTTGGATTCTATTAGCAAGGATCTTGTTGAGGATTTTGGCATCCATATTCATTAGAGAAATCGGTCTGNTTAGGGAAATCGGTCTGTAATTCTCCTTTTTGAGGGGGTCTTTGCCTGGTTTGGGGATCAAGGTAATATTGGCCTCATAGAATGAGTTTGGTGGCTTTTCTTCTGTTTCAATTTTTTGAAATAGCTTTAGGAGAATAGGTATTATTTCTTCTGTGAATGTNGGAAAACCATCCGGGCCTGGAGTTTTGTTATTTGGAAGGTTGTTTATCACTGACTCAATCTCTTCATAATTAAATTGGCCTGTTTAAGAAATCAATGTCTTCCTGTTTCAGTCTTGGAAGTTTATAGGTTTCCAGGAAGGCCTCCATCTCTTCCAAATTGCTTAATTTATTGGCATATAGCCGTTGATAAAAGTTTCTAATAATCCTTCCAATTTCATTGGTGTTGG
>NW_023184626.1:472-18738 GCF_002007445.2 Ailuropoda melanoleuca | reverse complement strand
TAAAAAGTCTTGAACAAGAGGTTGGTGCACACATTAATATTCTGGAAAAGTGATTTCCCCCCAGAGAGGGCATGGAAGCTCTCCACCACTCCCCACCCTCTTTAGACCTTCCTTGTTATACCCATCTCTTCCATTGGGCGTTTCCTGAGTTGTATTCTTTATAATAAACTGGTCGATGTATGTAACGTGCTTTCCCGACTTCTGAGTCGATCTTTTTTTCCCTTCATTCATATAACTTTTATTACAGTGTATTTATAATTGTTTTTTCCTTTTTTAAAATTTAAATTGNATTACAGTGTATTTATAATTGTTTTTTCCTTTTTTAAAATTTAAATTGAATTAGGCAGCATATAGTACATCGTTAGTTTCAGATGTAGTGTTCAATAATATATCATTTGCGTATACCCCCCAGTGCTTATCACATCACACACCCCCCCTTAATTACCATCACCCAATTACCTCATCCCCCCACCTCACCTCCAGCAACCCTCAGTTTGTTTCATATGCTTAAATGTCTCTCAAAGTTTTTTTCCCTCTCCGATGACCTCCAGTTCAGTTTTCCCTCCCTTCCCCTATGATCCTCTGCACTGTTTCTTAGAGTCTACCTAGGAGTGACACCAAATACTTGTCTTTCTCTGACTGCTGTGTTTCACTCAGTATAATACACTCCAGTTCCATCCAGGTCAATGTAAGCGGGAAGAATTCATCCTTTCGAATGGCTGAGTCATATTCCTTCGTATATATGGAGCCCATCTTCTTTGCCCCTCCACTTGTGGATGTGAGTCACTCTAGTGAAATTATCAACCCTAAGGAGGGGCTCTGAGGGAATACCTGACCTTGTGGTTGGGCAGAAGTGTGGGTAGCTTGAACACTCCATTTGTGACTGGCCTCTGCATTGAGGACAGACTTGTGGGACTGAACCCTGAAGTCCATGGAGTATGAAATGAATTGTTGGAGAACTTGGCGAGTTGTTTGTGGTTGGTGTCAGGAAATAGAGCACACGGGTGTACTTGAAACATGAACACATCTCCTCCCTCCACTGCACCAATAGACTGCATAAAGCCCCCTCATGGGGGTCCTCTGTGCTCTGTGGTCTCTTGGAAGAATGGAGTCAGTTTCAACTGGCAGTAGGGGAAGCTGGTTTCCAAGATCAAAGATCTGGAGCCTAGCTGAGAGCTATTCCCTAGGTGAAACCATGGATGCTGAAATGACCCCACTGCCCCCTTCCTCACTAAGGACTCAGAGATCATTATATCACAGTTGGTTCCCTGCGAAAGGTGGGAATTATCTGACTTTGGGCATTTTATGGGCCTGTGCCCCTCAGTCCCAAGTGCAGAGGAGAGTGACCTGGTAGGCCTCTGATAAAGACTGACGGTTGAGTCCTGCTCTGGACACAAGTGAGCCACCTGACAGAGTCCATTATCAGGACAGATCGCTTTCTTGTGGGACATCTATTCTTTGGAGGAGCGATCACCTCATACACTATTCCTTTCCCTTTGCTTCCCCACCTCCTTTGGGCTCTTGATTGGTGTACTTGTGGAAGGTCTCCCTGTCATGCCAAACCTCAGGTCGAATCTATTCCCTATAGAAAGCACCTGCCTCAACTCTTGATTTGCCTCGCAAGATATGTAACACAGTCTCGTCCTTCTTTTTGGCTTTGTGGGGGAAAATGATACTACTAGTGTGTGTCTTAACCTTTTGATATGGAAAGGGATGTGGCTACACCAGAGTGCAAAAAAAGCAAAAGCTTCAAAAATCATACTGCCCCCTATGTCTAGTCTTGCATATTTCCCTCCTGACAACATTTTTACTGATTCACTGCTAATGATCGTGAGACAAGGTCTCTCTTATAGGCATCATTAATTGAGTCCTGAGTTCGCTGTTCAGGACAGGTTTCTGTGGGAAGGTTTATTGACTGTGGAAAAAGCATAGATAAGCCATNTCTCTTATAGGCATCATTAATTGAGTCCTGAGTTTGATGTTCAGGACAGATTTCTGTGGGAAGGGTTATTGACTGTGGAAAGAGCAGAGATAAGCCACTGAAATGCAAAAGGAATACCTCATGATTTCTGCTGCCCTGAGGATTGTCTAAAGTGGGCATTCGGTTCAGACAGAATCCGAAAGAGGTGCTGAGAAGTTCAGCTACACAATTGGCATCATGGACTCCCCTTGGTTGCCCTCTGGCCACCCTACTGGGAAGTAGATCTGGGGAACATGCAAAGAATAGATGTGGGCATTTGCAAAGAATCTGTTCACTAACACAGGAAGTTCCAACTGCCTGCAAAACTTGGATTCTGGATTGTGGATTTGAGAAATAGAAAGCCCTCATTTATTTATTGGCACTGGGCCTAGGGCTGCTCTTTTCATGGACCCCAAGTTCTACCTAGTGGGGATCATCCTGGGTGTGGATATTTGAAACCTTTCATTTTCTAACATCAGCATTGTGTGCTGGATGAATTCCTAACCTTGTGACCACGTTTACCAAAGTAAAGGGGCTGTTTAATACCATTATTTTCTGGGGCTTGATCTCACGAATCTGAGATCATGACCTGAGCCAAAATTCAGAGTCCAAGTATTCACCAGGTTCCCGACTACATACACTTTTTTACCATGTATTGTAGTTGCTTGGTTAAGTCCAAGGCACTTGGTTTTGTTCTAAAGGGTTTCCTTCTTTAGGTAAATTTGGAGCTGGTTCCTTCCATTTCCATTGCTAGTTTTCAGGAACAGATCAAAGTCCTGTGTCTATTGAGTGCCCATCCATGAGCCAGAACACACACTGAACCCTGCATTTTGGGGAGTATTTAAAATACTTCATTTAAAAATGTACTAGTTGGGGCGCCTGGGTGGCACAGCAGTTAAGCGCCTGCCTTCGGCTCAGGGCGTGATCCCGGCATTGTGGGATCGAGCCCCACATCAGGCTCTTCTGCTATGAGCCTGCTTCTTCCTCTCCCACTCCCCCTGCTTGTGTTCCCTTTCTCACTGGCTGTCTCTATCTCTGTTGAAAAAATAAATAAAAATCTAAAAAAAAAAGAAATTAAAAATGTACTAGTTGTATGTATTGCCCTCAACCCGTTCACTATTACAGAATTGCAGTGGTGAAAATACAGTGATATTTCCCCTCTCATTATTCAGGGAAGAGTCTGCTTTACATACACATACTGACCAAGAAATTCACAAAGGTTGAGAGGTAACTAAGTACGTCCTCTCAGCTATACACAGAGAAAAATCAGGTAGTATGCATGGATGGTGAGAGAATGACATAATTTCATTAGTATATGCTTAGAGAAATATGATTTTAAGAATGGAATTTCTGTGAACACTGCTCTTCATTTTATCTGAGACCCATTTTAAACTTTGTTCTAGAAATGTCTGGTGACTCTGTAGGATAGAATGGGTGGGGATGGTGTTTTAAATCAAGAGTGGGACCTCTATTTATTCTCAATCTGTTTTTCTTTCCCCTCTTCACCCTGAAGTTTGGCTAGAGATTCTATTTGGGGGGGTGGCAGGTCATCCCCCCTCATGTCGTTTATTTTCAATTAAAAAAGACTGAGAATGTGTGAGACTGGGGTTCAACTTTTGAAACAAAGCGTTTACTCTCCCATGCCCCCCTTGTCTGTGAAGACAGGCCCATGTTGACACTAGAAGTTGGGCTCAGTGCAGCTGCATTGNTTTTTTTTTTTTTTTTTTTTTTTTTCTATGATGACACCGTCGCCATGGTGACTTGAGCCACACCTCTGCTGTCCTTTCCAGCTGGGACTCTTTGAGCTGACCCATTCCTGAGGAGAGGTGTTTGCTCTGCTGCTCCAACTCAGAATGGGAAATTGCTGTGGTTCCTGCTGTGGTTCCTGCTGTGATGGTATGTTCCTAATGATCTTCTGAATGCTGTTTCTAGGACTCAGTTCACTCTTTCTCAAACTATTTTTCTCATCCTTGAAAATTCCCTCTCTCCCAATTTCATCTACATATGTTTTATAGTTTTGTTTTATCCCTTGATTTCTACTGTTGGTGGTTCTACTGAGCTAGAAGCCTTGCTCTTTGTCCTCCATGGAGAAAAATGGACTACTTCCTATGTTATCTTGCACCCCTCACTTGTCACCCCTAGGTTCTCAAGGGGGGGAAATACGGCAGTGTCTATGTTCGTTTAAGTTTTTTTAAGCATCCTAAATTCTATATTCACATTAAGCATTTTTGAAATTTCGAGTGAACCCAGAAAGGTGGATATGGAGGACATTTATCATTGTTTTCTCAGTTTCTTCGAAGTCTGCCCTGTACCGTTAATCCCCAAAGGGGTATGGATTTCAGGACTTTGGGGACATGTGGTTTCATTCCTATCAATTGTTGCCCCAAAGAGATCCTCAGAATATGAGAGTCTACTTTTCAATTTATGACCCCCAAACACACATTTCCATTTCTAAGAACTTTGGGTGTTATCCAAAATGATATTTTCTATTTTTTTAAAATGACTGAGCCACCCAGGCGCCCCCAAAATGACATTTTCTAGAGATTTCAATGATATGCTACCACCCATCCCATTCAACGCCCCAGATGTAAATATGGCGACAATAGCATGACCTTTTTTTTCTTGGTGATGCAATGAATAGCCGAAGGCAGATGCCTAATGACTGAGCCACCCAGGCGCCCCCAAAATGACATTTTCTAGAGATTTCAATGATATGCTACCACCCATCCCATTCAACGCCCCAGATGTAAATATGGCGACAATAGCATGACCTTTTTTTTCTTGGTGATGCAATGAATAGCCGGCCTTTAATGTCTGGTGAAAATGGGTAACTGGTAAATGGATCGAGTTAATGAGTGATTGATAACCAAGTACACAGATTATTAGTGATGCACAAAGAAAAATAGGTGATGTAGACACAAGAGCAGAGACACACACTTTATAGATATAAGTGTATATGTATATATACACGATTGCATACGTTTGCACATAGGATTGTAACTTGAAAACAGAACCTGTCTACATTAAAGTGGTTTTGATGTGATGTGTTTTTAGTTCTCCTGAACTTTCATCCAGATCTCTTCCCAAAAGCTAAGCTATGTCTTTTTTTTCCTATGAGTTGACAAGGATCTCAGGAACTCCTAGCTTGTTTGGAGGCACTTCTATTTGTGTGAGGAAGAAATAATGCAAGATGGCATTGTGTCACATGTTTGAAAACACAAGGCTTTGTAACAGTGACCCTCCCATCCTTTACACTGGGATTCATCTCATTTGATCTGCTGACCTTAAGACAGGCAACTGGAACATCCTAGAGAAGAGCCATGGATATTTGTGGACAAGGGCCCCAGAGAGTGGACTCAGGGACACAGCAATAGGTTTGCTCCTTTGCTTTTTTTTGTTGTTGTTGTTGTTTGCCTGTGATTCTGTCCAAAGGAAATCATGTTGGGGTAAAATGCTTGCATTTAGGCAAAGCAGCTGTGTGTCACAGAGCAATGGTCTGGGAACTCAGACTCCCAGATTTGAATCCAGCTCTGGAACTTGTGAAATTGTGAGATCTCAGACAAGATCTAGACCCCCTAATTCACCTTTCTAACCATGTGACAGGTGTTCATTCATTCAATGCTCATCACACACTTAAGCGATGATTTGTTTCCTCTCCCTATTCCTCAGGTGGACGAACGGAGGCACAGAGATGAATGTGACCAGGTTCATGAACTCCTCTAAGTAAAGGAGCCAGGAGGTGAACCCAGGCCTGCAGACCAGTGCTCGTGCTCTAACTACTGAACCGAACTGAACTTATGACTCAGCCATGGGATCAGTAGTTACTGTGCAAAGAAGATCTAGCATCGGCGTGGATGTCAGGAATTCCCTGAGCCAAGGGGAATCCCAAACACTGTTTGTCATTATGAGGTCAGCTTGGTGGTCACATAACCCGGGGAAGGTCTTGAGCCATAGAAATCCAGATCTTGCCATAGTCATTCATCAGAAAAGGACATAGGAAGCCTGGTCCATTTGAAGCCATGCTTGTGATCAGTTCAAAGATTCTGAGGGTTTGGAGGCACCATGTAGGACAAGCCAGTCAAACTCTGTTTGAATGCTGGGCTACTACTCAGCACCTGACCTCAATCTGGTCAGAATGGAGGAGACCCTTTCATGGTATTTGATGGCATTGCCATTATGAGTAAACCCTAGTCATGCCGAAATCCTGTGAGCATAGGGACACTCCTGGGACAAGGAAAAATAAGACTCAAAGAATCAGTTCATGATTAACATTCTGTCCAGAGCTGGTCAGTGCCTGGCCAATCAGTTCATGGCATGGTCACTCTTCAGGGCATGGCACAAATAGAACAAGAATAGGGAGCATGCTGGGCGGTGCCTGGCTGGCTCCGCCAGAGGAGCATTTGACTCTTGATCTCAGGGTCATGATTTCAGTTCCCATGTTGGGCATGGGCCTAGTTTAAAAACAGAGAGAAAAGAATCGGGGACATAGTGTTGTAGATTTGATAACATTATCCCCATGAGCCCTAAAAAAATGCTTGGATGCCATGAACTACAGACTTTAGGGACAGTGACCAAAAAGAACTCAAACACTCATAACAGCCTGCTGTCCCTCATACTTGTTTTGACGCGCTTGTCCAGCTGGGCCAGGGAGTGTCCATGCTCCAGTGGGGGCCTTTGCTCCTTCCAGAGCTCTCCCATTGTTGGCTAGTAAGTGCAAGCATGGAGAGAGGCCATGCTTCATGACTATATACACATAGCCTTGCAAAGCAAGACTAGAAGTCAAACAGCAGCAAATGAATAATGGTGCTTGGTTTTCAATGATAGAACTTCATGATTGACAAATCGTCAATTGGTGAGCTTCCTCACAACGGATGTGAGATGAAATGTAACAGAAAGTCGTGCTTAGATCTGAATCTAAGTCTCTCAATAAAGGGTTGCTTATTATCACGTGCAAAATAGTATACAGCAGATAATAGATTTAAATGCAAAAGCAGGTCGGGGTGATCCTTACGGAGAGTCATGACGGGGGAGCTTCTCCAGGGTGTGGGTATGGAAGGGTCCCTCTCTATGCGTCCTTTGTATATTCCCTGATTTTTTAAAAAAATATTTTATTTGAGAGAGAATGAGAGCAGAAGCGGTGAGTAAGGGGGATGTGGGGAGGAGAAGAGGGACTAGCAGGCACCGAGCTGAGTGCAGAAACAGAGGCCTGGCTGGATCCCAGGACCCTGAGATCATGACCTGAGCCAGGTCAGATACGTGACCCACTGAGCCACACATGGGCCCCTGAGGGTTCCCTCTCAAAGGAGGTGGGGCTTGGTCCCCTGCCACTACAGGGTCTAGAGAAGGGTAAGGAGTCCATAAAGACTGGATCTGGGGGAGAAAGGAAGGAACAGGGAAGGTGCCCATTCAGAGCCAGTGCAGTCTCAATTCACTCTTAGCCAGGCCTTAGCCCAGGCAGTTTGGAGACTTACTTAGATCAATACCAGTGAGATACTAGAGGTCATAGGCTTGATTTATTAAACCAGCAAAGCACTAGCCCAGGTGGCCATTTTCCCAGTTAATTCACAGGAACTGCTCAGCCAGGGTTGGTCAGTTGAAGGGAAGCTAATTCTTGGTAGAGCTCTCATGTGGCAATTAGTTTGGAAAGTCCTGGGTTCTGAACCAGCTTGGGAGCCCCGCAGACCACTGGTCCCTGAGGGTGCTCAACTGGACCCGGGGAAGGCTCCACGTCAGACAGCTATTAGGGTGAATGCTGTGGGAGGATGGCCACAGTTGGGCTTCCCCTGGCCCTTCAGAGGGGCTTGTCAAGGGGCATCTGCACTGTGTTCTGGGTCAGGGGTTGAAACCTAGATGTGCAAAGGTGAGCTAGGATTTGGACTTTGGTGTTGGCTCAGGCACCTCCCCCAGGGCATCCATTGTCTCCCATAGAGAACTCGGGGCTGGAGGATATGAGAAGGAGATGAGGGGGTCCTGATTCAGGGATGCAGGGCTTGATCTCAGATGTCTGGGCAGGTGTCAGGTGTTCCGGGACCTCTCACCCCAAGGAACCAACTCCATTCCTCTCCAGGCTCCCCCACTCAACATTAAGTTGTCTCTATAGCTTGGCTTTGGTAAATAGTGTTGCTGAATATGGGCAGATATTTCTCTGAAATCTAGACTTGAATTCAAATGGATTTCTTATCCAAGAGTGGGATTGCTGGGTGTAATGAGAGTTCTTTTGTGAGTTTTTGTTGAATTCCAGTATTGTGTTTTCATAGTGACTGCATCAGTTTACATTCTCTGTTTGGTATTTGAAGGCTATATGAACCCTAAGACCTTCCTTAAGCCCTCTCTGACTCAGGTGGCTATGCTAGGCAAATGATGAAACATGGGATCAAAAGTTTGAAATCTGATAAACTTATCACTCCTTTTTCTATGGTCTTCTGTTAGCAAGATGTCAACAGCTCTTTCTGTTGTCATGCATTTCCCATGGTCTCTGAGAAATCAAAAAACAAAAGTGAAAAAAAATCCATATTTTCTCTAGGTTTCAGGAAGCTGGCCAGGAGATTAAAGCCAAAGGTTCACCCCACTTCTGACAGTGTTGAAGGTCCCGTGGAAATTCATTCATTAAATTGATTCAAGAATAATTATTCTAGGGGCACCTGGGTGGTGTCCAACTCTTGATTTTGGCCCAGGTCATGATGTCAGGGTCATGAGATTGAGCCCCGTGTTGGGCTCCATGCTGGGTATGGAGCCTGCTTCAGATTCTCTCTCCCTTTCCCTATGACCCTCCCCTGCTCACACTCTCCCTTTGTCTCTAAAAGAAAAAAAAGAAGAATCATTACATTAGTTTTCAGTGTCCCATACTTAAGACAAAAATAACAAGCCATATTATTTTTGTTTCACCTGTGAAATTTTTTTTTAAGATTTTATTTATTTATGTGACAGAGAGAGACAGCCAGAGAGAGAGGGAACACAGCAGGGGAGTGGGAGAGGATGAAGCAGGATCCCAGCGGAGGAGCTTAATGTGGGACTTGATCCCGGATTGCCGGGGTCACGCACTGAGCTGAAGGCAGACACCAAATGACTGCGCTACCCATGTGCCCCTCACATGTGAGAATTTTAATTTAGCTGGTCACTCATTAGTTTATAACCACAGTAGTCAAATGGCATTTGCAACTCAAGTCTGTTCACATTTCACAGTATGTATAGTGAAGCTAACGAGTGGATATTAGTCTGTTATTAAATATTAGAAAAAATAGATCTTTTATTATTTTTAATGAAAAGATGTTATTACTTCAAATAGGCTTAGATTAAGATAGTAATTGAGCAGATAATATAAAAAGTTTCCCTATCACCCTTATCCCTTGGCGCACAATTTCCACAATCCTTCAAAGCTTCATCAGTGTGGAACTCATGTCATGAATAACAAACCAGTGTAGCGATATTAATACTCATGGAAGGCCAGCATTGCTAGGAAGGTCTGCTCTGTGTTGTGCAGGAGTATGGGTTTTGACAAATGCGTAAATTCGTGTATCCACCATGTACAGAGTAACTTCACTGCCTTGAAAGTCCTGTGTTTAACCTATTCATGCCTTTGCACTTTCTCTAGAAATCTTGACAACCGTTGACCTTTTGTCATCTCTATAGCTTTCCTTTCTCCAGAATGTCATCTAGTTGGAACCGTAAAGCTTGTTGCTTTTCCAGGCTGACTTCTTTCACTTTTATCTATACAGTTCACATTCGTCGATGTCTTTTTGTGACTTGATAGCTCAATTATTTTTTTAATCTCCTTTTTATTATTGTTTGTGAGAGAGAGTGAAAGTGTGTGGGGAGGGGCAGAGGAAGAGGGAGAGAGAATCTTCAACAGCCTCCACGCTCAGCAGGGAACCAGTCTGACATGGGGTGGGATATCATGCCCCTGAGATCATGACCTGAGCCAAAATCAAGATTGGATGCTTAACTGAGTGAGCCAGTTATGTGCTCCGGTAGCTCAGCTATTTTTATTACCGAATTGTATTGCGTTGTAAGGGTGTATTGCCGGTTGTTTCTCCGTTCACCTAGTGTAGGACAGCTTAGTCGCCTCTAGATTTGGTGTTCATAATCAAGCCGATAGAAGCACTCCTGGGCCAGTTTCCATGTGGACACAGTTTTCAACTCAACTGGCTAAATACCTAGAAGTGAGATGGCTGGATGACACAGCAAGACTGTGTTTTGCTTTGTAAGATTTGATAGAACTCACAGGTCAAACCATCTGGGGCCGGCTCTTCCTTTCTGGGAAATGTATTTACTATTGGTTAAATGTCTTGATACACGCCTGTTCAGATCATCTATTTCCTTTCAGTGGGTTTTGGTAGTTTTGTGACTTGAAGAAATTGGCCTCTTTCCTTTCAGGAATCCTAGAATTTTTCCATGTATTCCCTTAGAATCCTTTCAGCGTGACATCTCCTCTTTCATCTGATATTAATGTGTGTCTTCCCTCTTTCTTCATGGTTAGTCAGGCTAGAGCTTTATCCATTTTACTGATGTTTACAAAGAACCAGCTTTTGTCATAGTTTGGTTGACTTTGTCTGAGAGTTTTTTGTGTTCCATTTCATTGGTATCTGCAATTATATTACTTTTTTTCCTTACTTGCTTTATATGACATGACTCTTTTTCGCCTTGTTTTCTAAGGAGGAAGCCTATTCACTTTGAATCTTTCTTACTTTCCAACATGATGACATTCAGTAGTATAAATTCACCCAAGCACTGCCTTTGCATACATTTTTGTCAACGTGCATTTTCATTTCGTTTAGATCAAAATCTTTTCAAGCTTCTCTTGAAACTTCCTCTTTGACCATTTTTCTTGCTGTGGTTGAGCTCTAGCTTAATTTCATAGAGGTCTGAGAGCAGCTGTTGTATTGCTTCTACTCTTTGAAATGTGTTGGGGTGTGTTTTAGGGCCCAGCATGGGGTCTCTTGCTGAATGTTCCAGGTGAGCTGGAGAAACAGTATATTCTGCTAGAGAGTCTGTGCTCCAGGAAACCTGGATTCCCTGTGTTCCCTTTCCTGTCTCCTCAGGGCCATGGTTTGTCCTGTGTCCTCCCTTCTCCATGGATCCCAGAGAGTGGTCGATTTTTCAGTGTCTTCAGGCTTTTTCTTGTTCGTAGAGTGGTCAGTGATTTCCATGATCCTTGCATGTGGAGCCCTCTACTTTGTCTTCATGTGCCTTCCATCTCCCTTCTCCTGAAATGTGTCTTGACTTCAAGATATTTGGGCACACGCTGCTTCCATTCATATAACCAGGTCTCCAAAAACAGCAGAGAAGCCTGTGTCTAGATGTCAGCTTACGTAACA
Organism: Ailuropoda melanoleuca; assembly: GCF_002007445.2. Lineage (NCBI taxonomy): Eukaryota > Metazoa > Chordata > Mammalia > Carnivora > Ursidae > Ailuropoda > Ailuropoda melanoleuca. The sequence goes on along the minus strand of NW_023184626.1, from coordinate 7,464 downwards.
AAACACACGTTTTCTTTGACATTCCATCTCTTACATTGGCTGTTATCCTAAGTTAGAGGTTTACAGAAATATCAGCCATATGCTTTCACTCAACGTGTTACCCTCCCAGAGGTATGGACTAGTGAAAATAGAGAATATATATGTTTTTACATATATCCATTGAGCATCCAGCCTTTCAAAACACACAATGACAGACCAGGAAACCCATTGACAGAGAGGGATAGATACACATGTACATAGGGAGTTAGTAACATAGGAAAAAGAAAAGGTAACGTTTTGAGATGAAGAGACATACGAATTTCTGTATGTAGACAATTGCATCCTTGTGCACATAGAGCTCCAGCTTTAGAAAAGCACGAGCCTCTATTCATGTGGTTGTGAGGTAATGCAAAGGTCAGGTCCCCTGATTCTGCGTCCAAAGTGCTGTTCAAAGGCGAAACTCTTTTCATTTGCATGACTGGGCAACAGGTCTTAGCTTGAGGTGCTCACACGAAGGGGGAGGAAATCACACAAGATGATAGAGTTTCACAAGTTGTAGAACACGCATATGTTATGTACATAAGCTCTCTCTCCCACCAGTAAACTGGTGTTCATCGTGTTTGATCAGATAGCTCTCAGGTCAGGCAACAAATTCATTCTGGAAGCATCATGCACATTATTTTGGGAAATGGCCACTTAGTGTGTGCTCAGGCAGTCAGCAAAAGCATTTCTGATACCTTTATGTGACTCCTTAAACACCGAGTCTGGCTTAACATACAGGAGTCCTTTTTAGACAAAGCAGGTGTGTGTCGTGGAGAAAGCACTGGCCTAGGAGCTTGGAGAGCAGAGTTTGACTGCAGGTCTGAGGTTTGTGAAGTTATGGCATCTCAGACGAGACATTTCACCTCCAAGGACCCTTANACATTTCACCTCCAAGGAACCTTCCTGAGCATTTCCACGGCATGCTTTACTTACACTAACCATTCAACCCTCACCACCAATGCAGTACTTTGCTTGCTAAGGGCACTCTTCAGATGGAGAAACTGAGGCACAGAGCTGAATGCACCCAAGCACACAAGCTCTTAAGTGGAAATGCCAAAATGTGAACCCAGATGGCTGGGCCCATGCTACTACTCTGAGATACTGAACTGCACTTACCACACTGACAAGCATAGCTCTGAGCCACTCAACAGAAACCATGAAGGATCTTTCCAAGGCCTGTGTATATATCTGAGCTGCATGAGTCTACAGAGATCCCAAGTACTGTCTCCCATTATGAGGTGGCCTCAGTGGTCACATGGAGGGCAGACTTGGGCCTAGCCCTTAGTGTGAAAAGCACACAGAAGGTCCAAACTGTCTGTCCAGCTCACAGATTTTGAGACTGGAAGGCACAACATTGAAAAACCTGGTAAATCTCTCTCAGTGTTGGGTCACTTCTCAGCAGCTGGCCCCAAATGGGAATCAAGTGATAGTTTAGTGCTCTTGGATTGCGTGATCCCCCTGAGCCCCAGAAAGCCTCCAGTGCTGTCAATGACACACCCCAGCAACAAGGACAAATAAGAACTCAAAGTAACATTTGGTTACTAACCCAGGGTCCACTCTTTTTCCTGCACCTCTCTTACAGAGCTGGGGTAGAGGACGTCGGGAGGAACCCAGGCCTCCCACTGTAAAGGACCATCTGTGCTAGCACAGAGAGCCACCCGACTCAGTGAACACATACATGAGACACACACTGGACGGAAAAATACCATAAGATTAATGATGTTATTTTTATTTATTTCATATTTTTAAAATTTTTGGACAATCTTCTGTCTTTAGGGTGTCTTTATTTTTCATTATTATTATTATTATTATTTTTTAATGGAAGTAGTTGATTTGACACACCATATTCCATTCGTTTCAGGTGTACCTTTGCCTTCCATGGCAAAGCCAGGACTCTGTTTCTCCCTTCTTTGCTGCTTCTCTTCTCTGCATCTCCTTCCATGAAGAAGAGGGCTCACCAATAGCCAACTGCAGGCTTTTCTTTTTTAATTTAAATTCAAATTAGGTAACATATACTCTATTAGTAGTTTCAGGGGTAGAACTTAGTGGTTCATCTGTTGTGATAACAGCCAGTTGTCATTCCATCATGTGCCCTCCTTAAGGCCTGTCACCCAATTACCCATCCCCCCACTACAGCAGCCTCAGTGTTCTCTAGATATACGGGAATATTACTCAACTGTTGAAGGACTCATACTTGTCATTGGCAAGTGCATGCTGCTAAACCAACCACATCCCTCACCAACCCCCCCTTCAGCAGCCCTCAGTATTATAGATACACTGTAAATTACTCAACCATCAGAAGGAATCAAATCTTGCCATTGGCAACTGCATTCTGTTTAACCAACCACATCCATCTCCACTGTTCTGTCGTTCAAGTCAAGCAGAGGTCTCTGAGTCATTCATGAGATAGAGCACCGAGGGCGGGAAGGTACTCTGTGTCCTCTAGTCTGTCTCCCATTCGGATGGCCAGTTGGAGGAGATTCGTCCTGGCAGAACAAATAGAGAGACTTTGCTATGGGCAGAGGGAGAGGTGGGGCTCCCTCACGACACCACAGTGTGCAACCAGGCGACCTATTTGTAGACTAACTGACTCACATCGACCAGGTTGCCTTAAGCTAGAAAGTCAAAGGTCTGTTTCTCCTTCCTTTCCTCATCCTCTTGTTTGCTTTTCCTCACCCACCAAGGAGAATGGCCCAGCAGCCACTCAGCCCATGATTCTTAACCAGTCACTCCCATACCATCTTGTCCCGTGTCCATATCAACAGTGATCACACAGTAATTCCCGAGTAGGACCAACAATGGAATGACACTCACTCTGTGTCCTTTTGGAGACTACCAGGGGTGTGGTGGAGGACCTTGGCAAGAAAGCACTGTGGCTCAACACATCCAGGGTAAGCTTGGCTGTCTTTGCCTGAGAAAGAAATGTTTCTTACTTGAGTTTCCTCTTTTTGAAGTGAGTTCAGCTATGACAACATGACAGTGTAGTTTTTAGACATGAGGTACCATTTTCTTGGGGTGTTGGGAGGGGAGGTTGTAAACTGTGTGGTAGGGGACCTTTTACTCAGAAGCAGTTATTCCTCCCTGAATTAAGAGTTTTGTAATTGTACTTCAGGGAATTTGAGAGATCCATCCCCCAGAAAAAGCTCATGCTTTTTACATGGGGTCACACTGTGCTTCCTTCCCGGGTCTTTGTCTTTCCTGCTGTCTCTCATTTGGTTTTCAATAGTCACCAAGAAAACTGGTGATGGCACAGTATGCATATGACCTGACTCTCAGGGTGTGTTCTTTTCTGTAAATGCAGGTGGCCCCAGCACCATGTGGAAGTGGTACATATTCTGGAATCAGTTCCTTGCTGAGGAAAAACTCTAGATGTTAAGGCAGGCGGGGGGATGTCCTCACAGTCCTCAGTCTGGAGAGCCATCTGATTCCAGGTTCCTGGTAGGACTGAGGCTTGGGAGTGTGGGGAAAAGCAGACTTCCATGTGAGAAACTATGTGCATTTGTCTCCAGTCCTAGGAAATCAATGCATTCCCCCTGGGTGGTGTGGGTGTGTGTGCCTGAGTCTTGGGGGTTAGGTGTCTTGTGTAGTGTGATTGTGAGTGTGTGTGTGTATGTGTGTGTGTGTGAGAGAGAGAGAGAGAGAGCAAGAGAAACAGGGACAAAGACAGAGACATAGAAAGAGAAGACAGAAATATAGAGAGACAGAGAGAGGGAGAGAGAAACGTGTATCTCCAGGAGATATGTCAGACAGATACTGCATGATATCACCCTTCTCCAAAGCCATGCTATCACACTGTGCACTTTAGAACCTTACTGTGGTGGGTGGTCCAGCAGGGACACTTCAGTCCATGCTTCAAAACCAGCTGGCTCCATAGACCCCAGCCTTGTGTCCATATCAAGCAACACTTCATGAATATTCTTGAGCAACAAAAGGAATGTGCTGATGTATACTCTGTGTCCTAGATGCCTTGGAGGAAGTCTTCATTGTAATCAGACAAGACAGCACTAAAGGCACACCTCTCGCCATGGTGAGCTAGATGTTGTTTGTCCGAGGAACAGATGTTGCTTTCCTGGTTTCTTTCCAATCCAATTCAGATGAAAATCACACAATATATATTTGAGATTATACATATATATCTCAAACAATTTTCCTTTTGGGGAGAGCATTGAGTGGTTGTCTCTTGCAAACTGTTAGAAGATTTGAGAGGACATTTACCATTGGCGACACCAAACCTGGTTCTAAATGCTGTGGTAGGATCCTGTCCCTCAGTAACACTTTCTCCGGCTTGGATGAAGCATTTTCTAGTCACCGTCCTGAATGGACTGGACAGACACATCCCCCAGGAAAAACAACTTCCTAAGGCATCCAGTTCACTTACTTTGGGGCCGTTGGACTCAACCACTGTGTTCCATCTGGGTTCCCAAAGTCACTGAGGGAAATAAAGCTCATGCAGACAGACAGTGTGTAGCATAACCTGAGCCTCACAGTGTCCTCTTTTCTGTACCTGCAGGTGATGCCGGCAACCAGCAAAAGTGGTACATATTCTGGAGTCAGCCTCTTCCTGAGACAAAACTCTAGATGGTAATGCAGGTGCGACATCCTTGCAACCCTCAGGCAGGTGAGCTGCCCTGATTGGGTTGTGGGGGTGTGGGGGACAGGAGATTTCCCAGGTGAAAAGTGTGTCCATGTGTCTACAGTCCTAGGATGCTATTGTATTCCCTGTGTGTGGTGTGGGTGTGTGTGCATGAGGCTTGGGGTTGGGGTGACTTTTGTGGCTCTATGTGGTGTGATTGTGAGTGGGTGATTTTGTGTGGGAGACAGGGAGAGACAGACACAGACAGAAAGAGGCAGAGAGGGAGAGGGAGATAGGGAAAGAGTGAGAGAGAGATTGCATATTTCTCCAGGAGGTGTATCCCACTGCCACAGCACAATTCCTATTGTCCACATTCTCAAAAAAAAGAAATAAAGAAAGAACGAAAGAAACTAAGAAAGAAAAGAAAAAAAAGCAAAGAAACGAAAAGACGAGATAAAGAAATCTCGTCACAGGGCATACATTATAGCCCTATTACCGCGGGAGGCCAAGTGGTGGCCCTCAGCCCATGCCTGGTAACCAAATGCCTCCATATGCTCTAACCCCATTCATAGGGAGCAGTACTCCCCGAGTCATTCTTCTGCAGAGTTGAGGTGAGAGTCACATCCTGGAGCACGTTTCTCTCTTCTCCTCACCACATCCCTTATACTGGGACCAGAGCAAGACCTGCACTTGGCTCCATGGGAGACAGGCCCATATGCAGCTGCCTGGAGACCCTCCCTGGCTGATGGGAATTCTTGAGACCTCTGTGAAGGCTGCTGGGCTGGTTGCACACACTGGCTCTCACGGTCCCTCTGAGCTGGTCTCCTACGACTGACTGGGCCCAAGACAGAGGCTCTGGTAAGCGGGTCCAGGGTCTTTGCTCCTGTCACATCCTACTGACAGCGATGGGCCTGGTCCCCACATCATGGTCACGGCCCACCCTCTGACCTTCCATCCATCTGCTCAGTGCCTCCCCTAGTCCTTCCAGGTCTCAGGGTCTTTGGTGAACACTGCAGCTACTGGTGTTTATGTGGCCACACCAGCTCGAGAATGCCCATCACCCCACTGACAGACTAGGGGAATTTGGACAAGTACCATTACCGCTATTGTCACATTCATCTCCTCTCTGGGCTAGGACACTTATGGGATGTCATCAATAGGAAGTGTGTCTCAAGTGCCCAAGATGACCCCAGGCTTGGGGTAGTCGCTTGATTGCCCAGTTGATGGTCACTCTCATGGCCCAGCATCACCCCAGGCCCGTGGCAGCCACCTTCATGTTAGCTCATTGATCAACTGATTGACTAGGGAGTGTGTCAGTAAACCCATGATCGTTCCTCCACTGTTCCCATTGCAGAGAACAGTCCGGTTGTTGGAGGTGACAGGAGAAGGGAAATAATAAATTAATGATTCAGGGAGAGGAGGGAGGGTAGCAGGAGGGAGCAGAGGAAGGTAGGAAACCATGAGAACAGAAGGTCATGGGCACCAACATGGCTGCCTATTGAAAGAATGGGCTGACAGACACTGCTTCCTGGTCCCAGTTATGACATCTGAGGGCTGGGAAGGGCCCAGAGACCCTGGATGCCTTTCTCATCAGTGAGGTAAGGGGATCACGGCCCCATGGGTAGTGAGGTGGGGGCACTGCGGAGCTGAGGGCAGCATTGAGTTTTGGGGTCATGGACATAATCCCAGGGCCAGTGGCCTAAGTCCTCACATCACCTTGATTGTCCCATTTCCTTTCTCAAGACCAGGCCATGACAATGCCCACTGTCATCCGTAAGGAAGACGACTTCGCAGGTTTCGAAGACTCGGACCCATAGATCCACCATCTGCATGTAATTTATTTCCTCTTTCATTTTTATACTCTTTTTTTTTTTGGTAAAGATTTATTTATTTTATTTTGGGAGAGACTGAGATGGCACAGATGGGGGAGGGACAGAGGAAGATTGATGGAGACCCCAAAGCAGAATCCCCACTGAGGGCAGAGCCTGACATGGGACTTGACCCCAGGACCCAGAGATCATGACCTGAGCAGAAATCAGGAGTCACATGCTTAACCGCCTTTGCCACCCAGGCACCCCTCTCCTCTCTCTTATTGATAAGGTCTCTTATTGTTGTAGCTTTGGCTAAGTTCCTCTTTCCTGCTTTTTATGATCCTCCTCCTGCAGGACCTGGGCTCCTCCAGGCACCTGATGTTCTTGGATCTTCAAATCTATCATCTCTCTCTTCAGCCCTGTCATTTTGGGGGCTCAAGGAACAAGATGAACAAATGTTCTATTTCTACCAACTGTCACCAGCTCTCTTGGGAATCCTCTAAAACTAACCCCTCTCCTCTTCCAGAAAAAAAATGTCTGATGCTCATGTGCACATTCATCACAATCCGAATTCTTGTTCCCACGAC
>NW_023184626.1:0-298 GCF_002007445.2 Ailuropoda melanoleuca | reverse complement strand
TCACTAAGAGACCAGAAGGGTATATCCTTTTTGTTCTCTCCTGGACAGAACAGTGGCATACCTGGACAGTCATGGCCCAGGAGTTCACTGAAGGCCCCTCTCCTTTTCCCATGTGCTCAATAAAGACTGAAAAAGGAAATCTAAGTTTCCCTTGTAATTCAGTTCTTATACAACGTGTGAATGATCTCCGACTTCGTCCAGAGGGGAAAAAAAAGCCTCTAAAAACTATTCTCTTTACTTGCTCTCAACCTTGGCCAAAAAGAAATATAGAGTTTCACAAGAAATTACAATTTTGCTG
>NW_023184625.1:0-519 GCF_002007445.2 Ailuropoda melanoleuca | reverse complement strand
AATGACCAATAGGTATATTTAGAAATCCTCGACATCACTAACCATCAGGGTAAAGGAAATCAAAACCACAATGAGAGATCACCACACATCTGTCAGGATGGCTATGATTTTAAAAATAAATAAATAAATAAATGGGTTAAGTGTTGGTGAGAACACAGAGAAAAGTAGAGNTAGAGCCTAGTACACTGTCAGTGGGAACGTAAAATACAGCCACTACAGAAAACAGTATGTAGGTTTCTCGAAAAATTAAAAATACAACTATTATATGATCCAGCATTCCTACTTATGGGTACTTCTATAAAAGAATTGAAAGCAGGATCTCAAAGAGATACAGCACTCTTATGCTCACTACAGCATTATTCATAACAACCAAGATGTGGAATCATTGTAAACATCCATCAGTGGAAAAGTGGATAAAAAGTGGTATTTACATACAATGAAATATTACTCAGTTTCTAAAAAGAAGGAAACTCTGCCATATGCAACAACATGAATGAACTTTGAGGACATTATGGTAAG
>NW_023184624.1:0-1574 GCF_002007445.2 Ailuropoda melanoleuca | reverse complement strand
GCCCTTGGACCCCAATAACAGGCCCCCTAGACATTTCTGCCCATCCCTACAAGAACCTGTGATGATGAACCTTGTCTTGTTAGAGTCTCTGATGGGTGCTGCTGAGGCATGTCTTGCAGTCACAGTGAGAACCCAAGGGCTGGTGCAGCCACAGCAGAGGCTCTGGTCAGGGAAGCGTCTGTGGGAATGTCCACAAGCACAGGGGCGCAGGGGGTGCCAGGGCTTTCCTAGCCTGAGCATCCCTGTCAGGTGCCTGAGACTTACAGGGAACAGTATTAGAGTCCACATTCTCAGGAAGAGGAGTGAGGTAGGGATGTAAAAAGACTGACAGTCTCTAGGTGAAAACTGGGGTTTTGTACTCTCCTCTACAATAAAGTTATGTGAAGGGCTTAGTGGCCAAGTGTAGTTTCTTCCTTATGAAGACTACAACCCATGCATTCTTTTAGGAAATCTAGGGAAAATTTACTTGGCATGAGGTAAGTGAGTTAAAATGAAATTATTTTTAAGAAACTCAACTTGCCCCATGTATGATGTAGAAAATTCCAGGCAATTGTGATCCAAGGCTTGTGAAACCCCTGGGGATATATGAAATTAGAGAAAGGGGAAAACTGTCTGTGTATCAGAGCAGAAGCTTAATAAAGTAAGTACTTAAATGTATGGGAAGTTGAATTCAAACCAATGGAAATTCCAGGAAATAAATAGAAGGTTCTACTTCCAAAGCCTGATCAAAGAATAGCAGGTCCTGGCACTGAGGCTGTGAGCCCTGCAATCATGGGCACTTCTTCAGCCTCAGGACCACTGGCCCCCACATCACTGTAACACAATTCTTTTCAGAGCCCCCTTTATGTCTCTGTTCCTCAGGCTGTAGATGAAGGGGTTCAGCATGGGTGTGACCACCGTGTACATCACCGAGGCCACTGCACTTGTGTGGGAGCTCTGGGTAACAGCAGAGCTAAGGTACACTCCTAGGCTTGTACAATAAAATAAGGAGACAACCGAGAGGTGAGATGCACAGGTGGAAAATGCTTTATACTTGCCCTGAGCTGATGAGATCCCACATATGGAGGAAACTATCTTAGAGTAAGAGTAAAGGATCCCAGCTAGGGGAGCAGCAGCCAGCACCAATGTTGCAAAATACATCATCATGTCATTAAGAAAGGGGTCAGAACAGGCAAGTCGGACCACCTGATTCATTTCACAGAAAAAGTGGGAGATTTCCACCTCTCTGCAGAAGGTCAGCTGTAACACCATTAAGGTTTGCAATAAGGAATTCAGGGCACTCATGATCCAGGACAACAGAACCAGCAGTCCACAGAGCCGGGGGTTCATGATGACCGTGTAGTGCAGGGGGTGACAGATGGCCACGAAGCGGTCATAGGCCATCACACTCAGGAGAAAGGCATCCCAGCCTGCAAAGAGTAGGTAAAAGTATATCTGAGTGATACAACCTTCATAGGTTATGACTTTGCTCTGAGTGTGGATGTCCTGGAGCATATTGGGGATGGTGGTGGAGGTGAAGCAGATGTCTGCAAAGGACAGGTTGGCCAGGAAGAAGTACATGGGGGTGTGGAGGT
>NW_023184623.1:1196-1476 GCF_002007445.2 Ailuropoda melanoleuca | reverse complement strand
TTGCTCCTCACACTTTGTTTCTTGGTTCTAAGGGCTGGATCCTTCCCAGGACCCTACACCCAATGTGGAATTGGGGTCCCCAGTAAAAAAAACTGCTGTTCGCTGGAGGTGTTTTCCTGGACGCTCTGCTTTATTACCAATTAGTAGGGCGCTCTGTCCTCGAAAATCCTGAGGCTTTTCATTCATGCTCCTTTACTCACGAGAGGGGATGTTCATTGATATTTCCCTGGACTGTGTGTAGCCTCAGAGAACACTATGTGGCACGCTCGTCCCGCTTCCA
>NW_023184623.1:537-728 GCF_002007445.2 Ailuropoda melanoleuca | reverse complement strand
CTTTTCATTCATGCTCCCTTACTCACGAGAGATGATGTTCGTTGATATTTCCCTGGACTGTGTGGTCTCTCAGACACCAATATGTGGCATTCTCATCAGGCTTCCGCGACCACTTTCCCTCATTTTTCCCTATTCATGAAGGGTGATGATAGTGCTAAGTCGGTCCCTGTACGGTGTTGTTTCTGATGGAC
>NW_023184623.1:0-255 GCF_002007445.2 Ailuropoda melanoleuca | reverse complement strand
GGTCCCCAGTGAAAAGGCTGCTGTTTGCTGGAGGTGTTTTCCTGGACGCTCTGATTTATTACAAATGAGAAGGGTGCTCAGTCCTCGAAAATCCTGAAGCTTTTCATTCATGCTCCCTTACTCACGAGTGATGATGTTCGTTGATATTTCCCTGGACTGTGTGGTGTCTCAGAGAGCAGTTTGTGGCACGGTCGTCAGGCTTCCGCGACCACTTTCCCTCATGTTTCCCTATTCACGAAGGGTGATGATAGTGCT
>NW_023184622.1:0-1468 GCF_002007445.2 Ailuropoda melanoleuca | reverse complement strand
CCACCACCGCAGCCTCCAGCCTCCCTGCTCTCCACGGCCTCCACCGCCTCCCTGCGGCTCCAGGGACCCCCAACGAATCGCCAGGCGCAGGGACGAGCTTGTCTGCAGCAGGCGTGGCGTCCAGGCGGCATGAGCACCGGGACCGTGGGCATTGCTCAGGGGCAGCACCCCGTGCGTGGCTGCGTTCAGGAAATTGTGTGAGCACTGAGGCCAACGCACCTGGGAGCAGGTGAAGTGCAGGCACTTGGAGCCGCTGGCCCGTGTGTAGGTGGCGCATGGGGACACACCAGAAAACACGGGTGGTAGCACAGGGGAACGACAACACACGGCAGGCACGTGCAAGTACGGCAGGGTGACGCATTCAGCGGACACCGAGAAAGCGCGCCCACAGTGGCCGCAGACAGCATTGGAAGCATCCCACCCCCCACCCCAGTGCGNGACAGCATTGGAAGCATCCCACCCCCCACCCCAGTGCCTGCACCTGCGGACTGCACACACAGACGGCTGACAGGTGGCCGGGGCGGTGCGAGCATGACAAGACCACACCTAGAGAGTGCCCACCTGGAGCCAGCTCGCACGTGTACGCGATGCACGCTCGGAGCGTGGAGGGAGCACGGCCCCACGAAATATGCCGGCAGCACCCTTACACGGTCCGACACACGCAGGTAACACAGCAGCTGCCCTTCACTCCGTGGGAAGTTCACCCGGCAAGCAGACAGCTGAGCTGCAGGCAGTTCCCGCAGGTGACACAGACGCCCGGAGACTGGCCACAGCAACAGCGCGGCCAGAGCCAGACACAGGCTGACACCGGTCCCTGGACTCCGACGTAAAATGGGAAGGACCAGGTACCCACGCAAAGATCCCTTTCCACCTGAGAGCAGGATGGTCTGGGCCAGCCGTGTTTGGAACCCCGGGTGTGGAGCAGAGAAGGGCCCTCAGCTGGTCTTCAGTGCTCGGTCCTGAGAGGGAGATGGGGGTGCTGGTCTGAGTCCTCCTCTGTCCAGCACGTCCCCATTCTAAATCATTACCGTTCGATCTTCCACAGAGAGGAAGAGTGTGTTTAAGTGAGACGATCTTCGTGCGTACGTCTTCCCTCTCAGCCTCAGTGGTGCAATAGAGATTTGCACCGAAGCCTTTATCTGTTCGATAAAAAAGCTTCCGTGGAAGTTCCTGGTTGACTTACTGCAGAAATCCTCCCCGGCTGCGTCCTGCTGTCGACGCCTGCCCAGCGCCCCTCCCATGGTCGGAATGGGTCTTCCCTGGGAGGTCGAACCGCCCAGCTGCTGGGTGAGAAAAACCCTGGAACCTGGGAAGCCCTGGGTACCCACAGAGGTTGGGACGAGGGAGGGGGCGTCAGACGAGGACACTCTCAGGTCCCCGGCACTGGGTCCTGACGGCTCAGAGAAAAGGCAGGCCCTGGCCCTCACAACGGGTGCTGGTGGAACGGTGGGGAGTGAGGCTGTCCTTG
>NW_023184621.1:0-565 GCF_002007445.2 Ailuropoda melanoleuca | reverse complement strand
CACAAGAGGGAGGCTTGGAGGAAAAATACGAACTTCATTTTGTAATGTCTCATATAAATCGCTCACTTGGTAGAATGACAAATAGGCTGTCAAATATATAGATTANAATATATAGATTGGGGGTTTAGGAGGTGAGCTGGAGATAGCAGTTTGGCCATATTGTGAGTGAAAAGCTGGTAGTTAAAACCATCACAGTGAACCAGTTTGCTCAGAGAAACGAGTAGCATGAGAGAAGGACAAAGATCAAGCCATGGCGAACAGTGCACATGAAAGAGCAGCAGACGAATGAAGCCAAGTGGGAAACACCTGAGCAGTGGTCTGAGTTAACTGGAGAATCGATACTATTTGTGAGAAGCCAAAAGAGGCCAAGACGTGGAAATGCAAGAAGGGGTCACCAGTGAACAAAGCCACAGAATGAACAGTTTCCTTGGAGTGGGGTTAAAATTAGACCCGGATATGAGGTGATTGAGTGGAGACCTAGACTTCTCTTATAAGAGGTTTGACACAAAGGGAGGAGTTGATCTGGAAGCGAGTAAAGAGCTCAGAAAGGTTTTTTTTTTTTTTA
>NW_023184620.1:0-1084 GCF_002007445.2 Ailuropoda melanoleuca | reverse complement strand
GGTCCAGCATTTGCCATGGACAAGATGCCAGGACCGGTGTGCTTCAGAATGAAATTCTCATCCTCAAATTTTTCCCCATAGATAGATTTGCTGCCACCACCCTGTCACATAAAACCTAGAATAATCCTGTGNAATCCTGTAAAAGCAGGAAACTTTATAACCAAATCCTTTCTCCCCAGGGCTCAGGCAACAAAGTTCTCTGTTGCATCTGGAACTTTCTGTGGAAACAGTTCAAAGGAGACACAGCCCAAGAACTCGCTGTCCATGGCGTTGTCGAAGAACATGATGGTGCTGACTATGGCTGGGCGGCTTGGATGGCTCTGGGGCGCTGGTGTCTGCCAGGCCAGCAAACTATCTTCTAATTCATATTTCTAATAATTGTTGTAATTATTAATCCATTAAGCCACATAATCAATATTTATCAAGGGCCAAATATATGCTAAGAATAGATGCTTAGGATAGACATAAACACTATTCACAAAGTCCCCACCTTAGAGAGCATACATTGTGATAAAGTTGAATATGTCAATTAAGGAATATCCTAAAGTTTGATTTAAAAAATCAGTAAGTATGTATTGCAAAGTTATCATCACATAACTTTTCTCTCCTGCCCCTCAGCAGATTAATTCACTGTTATTTTTAAATTCACAGCAAGTCCCATATGCTGCCACCAAGTAGAAGCATTTTCACTAGACAACTCAGTTCTGAGCTCTTAATACTGCTTTCTTTGTTATTATGTTATGTACCAATTATGTGCTGAGTAAAAACTAAGTGCCTATTGCTGGGACATGGCTGAGAATACATATAATCAAAGTCTATCAGATAATATCCCTGACACACAAAAATGTTTAGTCTGGAGAATGAAACATAAATTTATACAAGTGTGAAATTATTAATTAGACTATGGGATAAGATGGATAGATTGTTAACTATATATGAAACCTGTCAAAATCAATGTTTTATTCAGAGTTAAATACCAGTGTCCAGGATCACGATTCAGTAGAATATCTTGCGTTAACAGCGAAATGACTAGCCAAAGTAAGAGGAGGTATTTACATCTCATTCCAGTAGCACAGTAAATGGT
>NW_023184619.1:0-1004 GCF_002007445.2 Ailuropoda melanoleuca | reverse complement strand
ATTTGCAAATTTTATTACAAATTATATTACTTTCTGTTCTGTTTGCTGGCCCATTGCTCCAGGCCCCACAAATACTGTTTCATGGATATCTCAGAATCTTAAAAGTTTCTGCCATTTTATCATGTACAGAATTTTTTTTTTTTAAGATTTTATTTATTTGAGAGAGCGAGCAAGAGAGAGCATGACAGGGGTGAGGGGCAGAGAGAGAAATAGACTCCCTGCTAAGAGGGAGCCTGCAGGGCTCAGTCCCAGGACTCTGGGATCATGACCTGAGCTGGAAGCAGACGCTTAACCAACTGAGTCACCCAGGTGCCTGGAGAAAATTTTTCATCTTGGTTTTTCTCCATAGCCCATTTGGCCATGACTTCAGGGTTGTTTTTACATCTCANGTTTTTACATCTCTTAGGGGTATCAAGATATTGCCCTGAACCAGGGTTTAGCAAACATTTTCAGTAAAGGGCCAAACGATAACTATTTTAGGCTTTGCAGGCCTTAAGGTATATGTTACAACTACTCAATTCTGCTCTTATAGCCCAAAAATATAGCCATAGAAAACACAAACACACATGGGCAGACTATGTTCCAATAAAACTTTACAGAAACAGGTGGATTTTGCCCATGAGCCATAGTTTGGCTACCCCTGTAATGAAACATGAGTGTGTCAGGCAGTACAAATACCCATAGACTATAGTCTGCTAACCCCAGCATTAAAGAAAGGCAGATTGATGTTTTAAGAAAATTTTAAAAAAAATATTTTATAAATGCAAGTTTATGTTATATAAATGCCATACACCATATTCAGTAAAACAATAATAAAATGAGCAATTGAGGCTCCAACATCTGAATTACCCAGTAGAGCATGACCAGTACAATTAAAGTTCCCTCTGTTGCCCTTTTAATTATCAGACTTTCTTTTTCAGTTTCCTCCACCACCCCTCTCACTCCTCTCTGAAAAGAATTACTAATCATATACATTATTTTCTTGGTTTTCCTTAGCAGTTGGT
>NW_023184618.1:575-847 GCF_002007445.2 Ailuropoda melanoleuca | reverse complement strand
ACAATCCCATTTACAATTATAACAAAAATAATAAGATACCTAGGAATAAACTCAACCAAAGAGGTGAAAGACTTGTGCTCTGAAAACTCTAAAAACCCTGATGCAAGAAATTGAAGATGAGGGGCACCTGGGTGGCACAGCCGTTAAGCGTCTGCCTTCGGCTCAGGGCGTGATCCTGGGGTTCTGGGATCGAACCCCGCATCAGGCTCCTCTGCTATGAGCCTGCTTCTTCCTCTCCCATTCCCCCTGCTTGTGTTCCCTCTCTTGCTGTC
>NW_023184618.1:0-178 GCF_002007445.2 Ailuropoda melanoleuca | reverse complement strand
AGGGAAACAAAAGCAAAAATAAACTATTGGGACTACATCAAAATAAAAAGCTTCTGCATAGTGAAGGAAACAATCAACAAAACTAAAAGGCAATCTACATAATGGGGGAAGATATTTGCAAATGACATATCTGATAAAGGGTTAGTATCCAAAATATATCAAGAACTGACAAAACTCA
>NW_023184617.1:0-1432 GCF_002007445.2 Ailuropoda melanoleuca | reverse complement strand
AAATATTTTAAAAAAGGAAGTCATAAGAGAAATCAGTACTATACAGTACTTTACTGTACTGATTGAAAAAAATCCACATATAAGTGGACCTTCAGAGCTCAGTGTTGTCTGGGGGTCAAGTGTGTATCATGGGAGTTGTATGTGGTTAGCTTACTAACTTGTTAAGGACGGTGTTGCCGTGTCACTCTGTATTTGTCTTCACGGTTGTTCTAACAACAGACCTGAATTTAAAAGGAATGGCCAAACACTGCAATCTGTGTTTAGAATAGTGAAACTTTAAGGACCAAATTGGAAGAATATATTGTGTGAAATCCTTCCTAATTGTCTTCTCTAACTGTGAACTTTCAGTTCCGGTTTTGCCTCCTTCCTGGGGTTGTGGAGCTGCGCGTCTCTCAGGATAGAACACTGGGATCTCCTGCCCTGCCAGTGCTCAGGAGGCACCATAAACTCCATCACTGGAGGGGCTTCTGGAATCCTGGTGTTTCCCGAACTTCCATGTGCCCGTGAATGCAGATTCCCAGTAAGTAGTAGGGAGCAGGTGCTCAGACTGGGCGTCTAACAGCTCCCAGGAGCTGCTGATGACCCGGGGGCCCCTCTGCACTTCAAGTAGCGAGATCCTAGATAAAAGGGTGTTTTCTGACCTGGGCTTGGTCCTAATTCTGCAAAAGGATGCCCACTGAGGTTGTCAGCCCAAGTCCTGCCATCTTCGAGGAAAGCTGTTTCAGGGCTTTGTTTCGTGGGAAAAGACACCCACACATAACAAAGATTGCTCAGGTCACAGACCTCTTACCCACTGTTGGCCAGACACTGGGAGCTTTCCAGATCATCTAGTTTTTCAGGAGCTTGTGCTCCTTGAAAACTGAAAATTATTCCCATGAAGACTGGCTCTCAAGATGATTCTCCATGAGCCATCATGACAATGGTGTGTGATACGCTCCTCAGGGGTGGGAAGGGAGACCCTTACGTTAGCGAGGTGACAACACAGGCAGGGATGTGGGTGAGTTAGAATGCACAAAGTACCAGAAAAACAGAGTACGCAGAGCAGGCTTTTTGCTCATGATGCCCCCATGCTACCATTTCCCGCGTTCTCACGGTGGTATCTACCTTCACCATCTAAACTGACAATGATTCTAGCATATTTCCGGCTATGGGTGCCGTGAAGACCCACTGGTTTTAACCATCTCANTGGTTTTAACTATCTCGTAAGGTTCTGTAGAGTCCCGTATTTGTCTGACCAAACCTAGCTGCCCACATCTCACCACATCTGCAAGACGTTCTCAGGGCCCACATGAACCCATTAACTGCTTGTCATCAGATAATGCCATGAACTACAGAGCTCCTTTTCTGGATGAGTTCAGCTTGTAATATCAGGAAAGTGGTGTAAATTCTTTTTGGAATAGGATGAACATATAAAAACATTCACAAAGTCAGA
>NW_023184616.1:0-3736 GCF_002007445.2 Ailuropoda melanoleuca | reverse complement strand
AATATATGTCTTAAAGATATTTATGAGAGACCTGGACTGGAAAGACAGCCACCTGCATGGCTGTGTTAGTAATTAGAACACAGAGAAATTAAGAAAAATGGTCACCGATGGAATCCTGGAGACCCCAACATTTAATGGTCTCCTACCAGGAGAGAGCTGCCTCCTGTAAAAAGTATACAGAGCCAGTGTCCTGACCACTTTCATTAAAGAAAGAGGACACTGGAGACAGTGTGGAGACCCAACATTTGGAGCACCAGATAGGTATCTCTTTCCCAAGGGGAGAGAATATGGGTGAGAGCTGGAAACTGAAGGACTTTCACATTATTGAGGAACCTGAAACAGAACTTGGACCAAAGCCTGATGGAGGACAGGGCAATTGAGAATCAGCGCCATTGGATTCACGGCACTACCATCAAGAAAAAGGGGGAAGAAAATTAAAAGGAACAAAACTCAAGGCAGGATTTATAAGGGATATATTTATAAATGCTCAGAAACTGTATCATTAATGTAGAGTTGGGCTACATGAGAAATACAAAAAGAAGTCTGAAACACAAATTAGAGCTTGATGGTTTAAGAAAATCAAAGTTGAGTCTTACTGCTTCAGAGATCCCTCCACAAACTCCACCCACNACAAATTAGAGCTTGATGGTTTAAGAAAATCAAAGTTGAGTCTTACTGCTTCAGAGATCCCTCCACAAACTCCACCCACCCAGCCACCCACCCTCCACTGTCCCCAGCGTATATCCACACATGTACACACAAGCACACACTGTGCAGCAGGACTTCATAATAATGTGAAGCTCACGACTGGCAATGTTGCTATACTTTCCCTGCATTTGCATTCCAACTTACCGTAATTATTTTTACACAGGGCACCACCTTCCAAGAACAAAACAACCTATTCTTTAAGGCTCTGCTGTTATAAACCAGCACTAAAACCTTACAGTATTTTATGTGCTTGCTTTTGACTCTCCTCATCTAATTAAATCCTTCAATAATCCATATAAAAACAATGATCATTTGTATTTGCTGTATCTACAGAATTTTGTTCCCCATGAGGAGCTTTAAAATACCCACTAGTTTTCTACTAACATGCCTTTGCAAATCTGAAACTTTCCAATTTTCATTCAAAGCTTCCTTTGAGTCCTAATAGGACTGGGGTGAGGGCACCAGTGCAATGGGGCAAACTCAGGCCTGGGTTGATGGAGGGCGAGCTAAGTGAGATCTAATCCCCCCTGCGGAGGTCAGAGGTGCAGCCCTAGGGTCCTAGGTAAAATGCCTGAAAGGGTAAAGAAGCTCCAGGCCCCAGGTGGCAGCTCAGACCCAGGAAATCCACCCCCTGCACCAGGAGTTCAGGCCTAAAAGAGAGGAGATGGGAGTGGAAGGGCGTGGGCAGGTCTAGGTGGATATCAGAGTCCAAACAGGAAGGCCTGAGTGCAGGAAGAAGCCCAACCATAGAGCAAACCTGTGATCCAAACCTGTAACCATACAGCCCAAACAGGCAACAAGCTGTCTGCATTCTCCTAGGGAATTCATATTCACTTCTCTTTGGCAACTGTTTCGTTCCTCATTCTTTGTTAATAAATTAGCTTCCTATTTGTCTAAGAAAACAAGTATCACATGAGAATTAACATACCTTCCCCATAAAATATATACCAACTTACCTACACCTGTGTGCATTTATCTATGTTCCCTCCTCTTACTACAGACGNATCACATGAGAATTAACATACCTTCCCCATAAAATATATACCAACTTACCTACACCTGTGTGCATTTATCTAATGTTCTCTCCTCTTACTACAGACACAGTACCCTCTGTGGAATTATCTAAAGTCAGCCCCTCAAGTCCTGAAACCCATCCTCTCACACCTACCCAAGGTCTTCATTTCTGTAACGATCCCACTCTCCAGTGCATTTGTCATGTTTAAAAAATCCCTTCTTACCCCCATACTCTTTTATGTTCATCACACCATTTCTCCATTATCCTTTTCAACAAACCTCCTCCAAAAGGTTGTCCATCCTTCCTGTATTCTTTCTCCACACCCACCCCACTTCCTTGTCACCCAGTCAATAGCTCTTTTATCCCCTTCACCACATTAAGATACATACTGTTAAGTCCCCAAGAGCCTCTATTTTGCCAAACCCAGTGGTCAGTGCTTTGTCTTCATCTTACTCACATTCTCAACGACTGTAACCAGTCCAGCTGCCATGATGCTGGCTCCCAGTGCCCCTCCCAGCTCATTGGTCACCCCCCACTACCCGGCACTGGCCCCTCTGCCCCACAGGCCACCGGGCTCCAGGCTCAGGCCATCTCTCTGCTGCGGCTGCACTCTTTCAACAACTCTCCCTGCAGGGGTCACTTGGCAATGTCTGGAGACATTTTTGTCACAGTTTGAGGGAAGGCTATGGGCACCTAGAGTGTCAGGCCAGGGATGCTGCTACAAACATTCCACAGTGCACAGGACAGCACTTCACAACAGAGACTTACCCAGTACAAAATAGTGCCTGCTCTCTTGTGCAGCCCTGTTCTAGTTCACAGTTATAAACCATTTTACATCCAGACGACAGAGTTCATGATTGTGTATGCTCAGCCTTCGCCATCTTTCTAATTTGCAGAAACATCTGCCTACTCATTACAACGGTTTGGGTACCTAAATAGGTGATTCAAACATAACCTCTGACACACAACTCTTTATTTCTCCCCCAAATCCACTCTTGTTTGGTCATTTCCATCTTGGTCAATGACACCAGTTAGGCCATAACCCTACATGTCAACCTTCACTCTTCTCTTATCCTTCAGTGGCCCCGCTGACCATCAGTGAGCCTTGTTGGCTCTATCCTCAGAATCTACCCTGGAGCCAGTCACTTCCCACTCCCCTCACAACGTACCTTCCCAAACCTCCGCAGTCACGATGAGGCTTCTGCAGTAGTCTTCAAGCGTCTCTCCTTGCTCCCACTCTTAATGCCTAAAAGTCTATTCTCCTCGTAATGTCCAGGGTTACCATTTTAACACATAAGTCCTGTCAACCATTCCCTTGCTTGAGTACTTCCCAATGGCTTCTCATGCTCTTAGATAAAACATGCACTCCTAATAGGTGCCTCCAGCCCTAACTGCCAGTGTAGCCTCGCCCACCTGCTCCCTACCTCACTCCCTACAACCCATGCACACTGGCCTTTTCTCTGTTCCTCAGAAACACCCAAGCAATTTCCAACTCAAGCTCATTACGCTCATTATGATTCACACTGTCTGCCTGGACCCTCCTTCCCCCACCCCTTCACAAGGTACACACCATTGTTCAGATCTCTGTCCAAACTGTGGTCCCCAGGAGGCCTTCGCGGACCACCCAGTGGAAAGGCAGCACTTCTTTCTCCCCAGGAACCCTATCCCCTTCCCTGCTTTATTCTCCTTCACGAAATGCATCACTATTTGAAATCAACTCATTGTCGACTATGAACTGATTACCTCTCTCCCATTCTAGAAGGTGAGCCCCATTCTGGTAAAGGATTCTATCTTTTCACTGTAGTGAAATTTTGATGAGCAATGGGAACAGAGGGAACTCAAAATATACACAGAGTGAATTCCGTATTTCTGCCACAGATGGAGCCAGGTCTGGGGCCTGGGGTGGGAGAGGACAGCTCTGTCTTTGTAATAACAGCTCCCATTTCCACAGAGCACTTTCTGTGGGCTTTCACAGACATTACCTCCTTCACCCAGGGATTGTGGTCTCCAGTG
>NW_023184615.1:0-10114 GCF_002007445.2 Ailuropoda melanoleuca | reverse complement strand
TCATTTGGACGATGTTGTAGAAATGGGATCACGTAGTATCTAACCTTTTGGGATTGACCTTTTCACTCAGCATAATCCCCTGGCTGTCTATCCTTTCTATGGCCAAGAGTTCTATGGTGTTGCATGGCCTGGGTGAATCACAGTTTGACTGCCCACCTGTTGGCGGATAGATGGGTTGTTTCCCGGTTTTGGCTATTACAAAGAAAGCTGCAGTGAACATTCGTGTTTTCGTGGGAGTGTAAGTCATCATTAAACGCTCAAGGGTACAATTACTGGGACGCACACTATGCGTGCTTAGTTTTGGAAGAAACTGTCAAGCTTCTGCAGTGGCTGAACTGTGTTTTATTCCCACCAGCAATATCCGAGTGAGCACACCTGCACTCTCCCTGGAGTTTTGGTCTCGTTGCTGTTTTTTTCCGTTAGCCACTCAGGTGTAAAGGATGTTTCATTGTGGTTTAAATTTGCATTTCCCAAGTGGCCAGTGATAGTGAACATCTTTGCACACGCTTACTTGTCATCTCTGTATCTTTGGTGAAGTGTCTGCTCACGTCGTTTGTCCATTCTCTAGCTGAATTCTTCGGGTTTTTACTGTTGCATTTGGGAGTTCTTTATACACTCCAGATATTCCTTCTCTGTTGGTTAAATGGTTTGCAAGTATTTTCTCCCAGTCTGTGTCTTGTCTTTTCAGTTTTTGCAGAACAAATGTCTAAATTTTTTATGAGGTTTAGTTTACCAATTTTTCCTCATAGACATTGAGCTTTTGGTGTCGAGTCTAAGACCGTTTTGCTTAGTTAGCCCTGGATTCCGAAGATTTTTTCCTATGTTTCTTTTCTCAAAGTTTTATAGTTGCACATTTTACATTCAAGTCTGTGATCCATTTTGAGTTCATTTGTGTATACAGGGAGTGGTTTAGGTCGAGGTTCATTTTTTGCCTTTGATGTCCAGTGGCTTCAGCCCCATTCGACAGAAAGGCCATCCTTCCTCCACTGAATTGCTTTTGTGCCCCCGTCAGCAATCAGTTGGGCACGTTAGTGTGGAGTCCCCATTCTGTCGCATTGATCTAATGCTACCCTGCTGTGAGCCGTCTTCAGCCATAGCACAGCAGGGCACCTATGTTGATCTTGAGTGTTCAGTTAATGTTTCAGTAGTCCTGTTTTGGAAAGTAGAGAGAAACAGATGCCCATAAATATTTTTACAAAATGATAAGTTCACAAGAAGTTCCAAAAACTGTGACAAAGAGGTCCTGCCGTACCCAATGGAAGCATCGCCTAGAACAGTAGTTCATTACCAAAACCAGGATGTTAGCGTGGGCTCCATAGTGCTTTCTTGTCTACAGACCTCACTAGGACTTTACCAGCTTCTGCATTAGCTCGTGTGTGCACACGCATGTGTGTATGTGTGTGTGTGTGTGTGTATGGGTAGGTCTGTATCATTTGATCAAGGTGAAAGTAATTTTAATAATACATTTTATTTAACCCAACATACCCAGTATATTACCATTTCAGCCTGTAATCAATACAAAATTATTGAGAGATTCTGCATTCTTTCGTTCATACTAAGTTCTTAAGACCTGGTGGTATTTTACATTCCATATCCATGTACCACCTGTGCTGTTATGTATTTGTCTGTAAGTTGACTCACTATGTATATAGCTCATTTAAAAAGATATTTGGTATGCCTGCCATCAGTGGAAAACTGACACGACTCGCCATAATAGAAGGAAACCATAAAAACAAATAGGATATGACAAAAGGATATAATTCAGTGCCACGCAGATGCCGTAGCCTGCCTGAGGCCAGCTCTCTTTATCAGGAAGGGGGTTTCTGAAGTGTGATAGGAGGTGTTCAAGCCACTGTAGCACCAGACTGACCTTCCCCATAATCTGAAAAGTTAAAGGGGAGCTGAAAATAGAAATCACACCGTGATTCCATATGATAAGACCCCATGCCAGTGAACTGTCTGAAATTGTCTCGGGAACAGCGGGAGGCCCCCGCCACACTTCACCCCTTGCCCACTGGGCTCCTGGTGAACAGGAACAGCGTTCTGGGGTGCCAGGCCCTGTCCTTGGGACCGGGGACCCAGCGGTGTGTTAGACGAGGTCCCTGCCAGGTTAGGGGGGGTCATGCAGAGTCCGATGGAGGCAAACCCAGGGGTTGTAAGAGCGCACAGGAGGCACCGCAGCCAGGCAGAAGGCTTACCCGCTCTCTTTCCAGGCCAGGGGGGTGAGGAAGGGCCTCTAGGAACAGGGGCCAGCCAGAGCAAAGCCCAAGGGGAGACTCATGCATAATGCAGTGTGTGTGTGTTATCTGTGTGGGTTTGTGTGGGGAGGGGCGGGAAGGGCATGGTGGACATGGTGGCTGGCGCATAAAGGACAGGAGGGTGGGGGTGACAGTGAGAGGTGGGGCTGGGGAGGAAAAAAGAGGAGGCTGGTGAGGGGTGAATGCATAGGAGGGGCCAGGCTGGGACAAGCAGGCACCAGGGAGGAGGCTGCTGGGGTCGTCCTGGTGCAGGGTCATGGAAACCTAGCTTAGAAAGACAGTAGGAATGGGGAGGTATGCTGGGACGGATCTTCTGGAAGTCCGTGGGAGGGAGGACAGGACTTTGGGCAGGGTGGACCCTGAGTCTCTCTCTGGAAGCCCTGAATAGCTAAAGGATTCTCCACCCCTCCCAGCCTGGACATGGAGCAAGCTCCCTGCCCTCTCTCTTCACGCCCCTCCACACCCTTACTTAGATCAGCCTGTCTGCCCTGACTTGTGCCCAGAGGCCCGGCAGATTCAGAGCCTCGGTTACCTGGGCCATGTATCAGGAACAAGGCCAGCTACCCACCCTCCCATCCGCTGACATGCCACAAGGGAAATGCTTGAACTGTAGTCCTCCTGTAAGTCCAATGCAGGAGTAAAGGGAGAGGTCAGTTTTGTTCATCTTTGTATTCTCGACACCTGGCTCTGCGCTGGGCACGTGGGAGGCCCTCAGTAAATGTGTGGGGCGGTGGACTGATGGTGGAGTGGGGTCTCCTACTCAACTTCTTTCCCCTGTGCCTAGCGTAGTACCTAGCACATTGTAGGTGCCTCCCGAATTAGGGGTGAATGAGGAAGGAGAGAAGGTAATAAGAAAGGAAAGAAACAGTCCTCTCACTTCAGTACACCCTGGGCTTAGTACGCTCCCTGGCTCCACGGATATTTGAATGTGTGAATGAATGAATGAATGAATGAAGAGGAGGGAGGAAGGGAACTTTGAAAAAAAGACACAGCCTCGTGCACATTTGTGTATCCCCAGGGCCCAGCCGGTGCCCTGCACGTAGTGGGTTTCCCTTGGATGTCCATGACATCTGGGGTGTCTCTGGGGCTCAGGGTCCCAGGTCGGAGCTGGCATCCTCGTCTGGCTTGGGCTGGCTCTCCCCAGGGCTGACCTTGTCTCTGCCCCGGCAGGTGGACGAGCAGATTCACGTGTGCTATGCGCAGACCATGGCCGAATGGCTGGGCTGTGAGGTGATTGTGCGGCAGAGGGAGTGGGAGTCCCATGCGGCTGCCTTGGCCGAATGCTCGTCAGGGGCCAGCCTGGACAGCCACCTGCACCAGATGACGCACAGGGACTGTACCATCAGCAATGAGGTGATGGGCAGCACCCATCTGGGAGCACAGGGGTGGGGGAGGGGGCAGTAAAGGCCGAGATCTGCTCCGTGTAGCTCTTGTAGGGACGGTGACGGCTGTCTGGAGCCGTCACCCCTAGCGTGCGGGTGGGAGGTGACCTTGGAGTTCGAGAGACCTCCATTTGGATCCAGCCTCACCATTTCCTGGCTGTGGGGCCTCAAGCAAGCACCTTTCCTTCCGGGCCTCAATTTCCGCATCTGTAAAAGGGGAACAAGCTCTGGCATAGGGGAGGTTTGTGTGCAGCTCACGTGAGATTGTGCATACAAAGCGCCTGGCACAGCGCTTGACTTTCACGTATTCAGCACGTGCGTGCTGAGCACCACGTCCTGGAACGTCAGGAACACTCCCGTGGCCCCATCAGACCTCTCCGCTCTCACAGAAGCTCCAGCTCGTCAGCCCAAAGAAGGAGCTGAGAACAAGGTTAATTCCCTTCCCCAGCGAGGCACACTCATCGGGTTGCCAGCAGTCACGCTGCACAGCATAGCAAGCGACCACCAAAAGTCAGTGACTTCTGACAGTGAGCCCTGAATGTGTCCTCGTGTGTCTGGCTCAGCGGAGCACTTCTGAGTGGGGCTGGCAGGGCTCACTCTTGCGCCTGTTGTCCGTGCCAGGTCCGCTAAAAGGTTTCTTGATCTTCGCTGGGCTCTCTGCCATGTCTGGGGTGACCAGGCTGTGCCCCACATGTCCCATCCTCCAGCAGGCCGAGCTGGGCATGTTCTCATAGTGAACACAGATCATAGACAAAGTGGAGATACACGAGGGCTGGTTAAACGTCTGCCCTGGCGAGGTTGCTCACATCCCCCGGCTGCCGCAGGTCCCAGGGCCAAGCTTTGCAGCCAAGTAGGCAGGAATGAGAAGTTCTAGAGCAAAAGCATGTAGAAAGAGGAATAAAAAAAAATGAGGCCATTAGTGCCAACCAGTCACTCGGAGTTGAACTTAAATAGTAGCTGGAAGTCTCAAGTACAGGGCAGTTAAAGGTAGGGTTTTGCGGTTGCAGGAGTGGGAACTGGGGTCCCGTGGCTGCTGTGTGGCCCTGAGGCTCCAGGGAGCAGAGGGATTCCCCCCACACACACCCCCTCACTCTCATTGTACTGATAGGAGGTTGAGGCCCTGAAGGGACCTGCCCAAGTCAGGAATAGAGAGGAGGCCACCCTTACAGAATCCCTGCCCGAGCTGAGAGTAAGGCCCCAAAGCCGGGATGCAGCCTCACCCCTGCTCTGTTGGCCCCTTTTTCTATCAGTCCTCCCAGTGCTGCAGTTCCAGCCGCCAGCATGTCCCCCTGCAAAGTGACTCCAGCAGCAGCACACAGGTGACCTTCCAGAGGCCCCGTCCCTTCCCCATCCTCCCCTTCCCCCACTCACCCTCTCCCTCCAACCTGGAGTAAAGGGATGGGAGGTCCATCACCTATAGGTCACCTAGGGTTTATTTGTTTTAGCTTTTTATGCTAGCATTAAAAATGGAGTTTTTAGGTGCACAAGTAATATATGAATCTCTTCTCCCTGTAAAAAATTAAAATATTGCAGGGAAAGCTAAATTTGGCTTTGATCATTCCTAATACCCACTTGCCCTCCCTAGAAATGGCATCATTTTGCTGTATGTGCTGTCAGACCCTACTGATTGCCTGTACGTACACAGAAATATGTGCACGGTATATAGAGGACATATTGCAATGCTTGGTAATTTTTGAAAATTTCTACATAAATGCCATAGTGTGTGTTGGTCCACAGCTTTCCATTTTATTCAGTGAAATGTTAACTCATCTCACTTGATATTAAATGAAAAAGCAAAGCCCCCAAAATAGGCATACTATGTCACTTCTTGCATACAAAGAGGAAATATTAATATTAATATACCTATTTTCAAAAACAATGGATGAATAAGCCAGAAACGAATCAGAATGGTCGCCTGCAGGAGTCAGGGGAGGGCTCAGGAAAAGAAGCTACATTTCCCTGAATAGCCCTTGTTTCCTAGTTCCAACTTTGGAGTTAGGGTACTTTTTTTTTTTTGCATAATTCAAAACAGTTGAATCTAGAAGAAATTTTGAAAAACCAAAAACGTGATTTTAACAGCAAATCAGATTGGTGACACAAACACACAGAGAAGAAATACTTCATGTCCCTTTGGAACATGGTCTTATATCCTTGATAGGATCTGACCTCAGGACACAAAGAACCACAGAACAGTCTTTGAGGTGTGTCCTGGAGGCTTTTCCATGGTAATTCATACATTATCAAAGTACTTTTGAAAATTAATCCGTAGCAGCCAAGCACGTGGGTATACTATGCTGTTTTTAGCCTGTTCCTTCTGTTTTTAACTGTTTTGCTTTAAAAACTATGTGCCTATCATTTTGTGTGATGAAAGGTATGCTCCTTGCCACTTGAATTCCCTAGTACTCTCTCCTCAGGCAGTTTCAGTGCTTCCTTATTTCTGGATTATTCTATGCATTTCCATGCAATAGGTCACTTTTTTAATTTTTCACAACGGGAGCTTGTATTATACCTGGTTCCACCCCATCCTTTTCCCTGACTGTATGGTATTCTGCGTGCATGTTCCGTATTTGAACCAGTCCCCTGCTGATGAATATTTAGGCTGCTGCTCCCGTTCAGGGGACACAGGCGACATCCTCTATCTGTCCGTCTGTTTTTGTGCACCTCGTCTTCAGGTGTTTGAGTCTGTGGACGAAGTGGAGCAAGTCGAGGCAGAAGGCAGGTTGGAGGAGAAACAGCCCAAGATCCCCAGTGGGAACCTGGTGAATGGCACCTGTTCCCCGGACTCTGGCCACCCCTCCTCCCACAACTTCTCCTCGGGCCTCTCGGAGCACTCGGAGCCCAGCCTGAGCACAGAAGACAGTGTCATGGTCGCCCAGCAGAATGCCCCCCGGCACTTCGGCCTGGGGACAGCAGCGTGGAGGACGGGCAGAGCAGTGAGGCCATCACCTCCTGGGACAAGGCCCCCTGCAAGGAGCTGGCTGTGCAGGACAGCTTGGAGAGTGACCTCCTCGCCAACAAGAGCATGGACGAGATCATGTCCCTCGCCGGCAGCGTCGACGTGGCCCTGCCCGAGGAGGGGGCTGCCATGGAGGGCTGGGGGGGCGGCGAGGTGGAGAAGCACAGCCAGGTGGACAGTGAGGACAACCTCTCAGAAGAACCCGAGATGGAAAGTCTCTTCCCCGCCCTGGCTTCTCTGGCCGTGGCCACATCTGCCAACAACGAGGCGTCCCCCGTGTCCTCCAGCGGCACCACTTACTCTGTAAGTCGCCAGGATTCTCCTCCACTCCGTGTTCTCACCTAACAGCTGCGGGAGGGTGGGCATGTCCCACGAGCCTCAGTTTCCCAGCACGACCTCTGCTCTGTTACATTTCCCCTGGCACAGAGGCTGCACTGGAGAAGCCCCTTTGGGAGGGAAGGCAATGTCATACCAGGCTCTGCTGTTCAAACCACCCCAGGTTCAATCCCATCTCAGGCACACCACTTTATCTCTCTGAGCCTGTTTCCCTATCAGTCGAGTACCTTCTCTCTTGAGCTGTTCTCAGAATTAGTGAGTCCGGTCCTCCGTGCCCGACGTGCGGTGAGCTCTCAGTCAATAGCAGCCTTGAGGATGAGTATCTTGGCATATGATCAGGTCCAACATCCTTTAAATCCTCAAGTTTGCTTTCTTGCCAGAAAGTCCAAGCCAAAGGATGTCAACTGAACGGGACGTTTTCGGAGCCAGGAGTCGTGTTTCCATTTTCCTTTAAAGAACTTGTTATTTCTATCTAAGATATACATGCCCATAGTTTATAGAGTCAAACAGACAAGGCTGAATAGGAAATCAGAAGCACCCCCCACCTGCCCCCCTGGAGCTCTCCCCAGAGGTCATAGTGGTTACTTACTCTGCCCAAGTTATCTGGTGTTTACCCCCGTGTCCGTAAATAACATACTTGTATTGCTACTTCTTGATCTTTTTTTTCCTTTTTTTCTGCAATTCCAGACATTCCACACCCACACCCTCGCCCCATAAGTGACACCTTCCCAGCCCCATCCATCCACTACAGTTACAATAATTTCAGTTAAATGGCTGTTGTTCACACTCGTATAACAACAGAATGTATACACCATGTAGGAAGCGGTATTTCTTTTTCTTTCCTACAAAGACAATTTTGTTTTCCCCGGATGCGTTTTGATTTCCTTGTCTCTGTTGTCTTTTCCTATGTTTGCTATGTATGGGTCAGCTCATGCCCCCAGCCTCCGCACTCTGCCAGTTTTCTAAATCTCTCCTGGAACATTTCAGACACATGAGGTTTTCTTTTTTTTTTTAATAATAATATTTTTCATTATATTATGTTAGTCACCATACAGTACATCCCTAGTTTTTGATGTAAAGTTCCATGATTCATTACTTGCATATAACACCCAGAGCACCATGCAATATATGCCCTCTGTAATACCCATCACCGGCCTATCCCAATCCCCCACCCCCCTCCCCTCTGAAGCCCTCGATTTGTTTCCCAGAGTCCAGTCTCTCATGGTTCATTCCCCCTTCTGTTACCCCCCCTTTCTTCTTCCCTTTCTTCTCCTTCTGATCTTCCTACTTCTTATGTTCTGTAAATGACTGAAACCATATGATAATTGTCTTTCTCTGCTTGACTTATTTCGCTTAGCATTATCTCCTCCAGTCCCGTCCATGTTGCAGCAAATGTTGAGAAATCGTTCTTTTTGATGGCTGAGTAATATTCCATTGTATATATGGACCACATCTTCTTAATCCAGTCATCTGTTGAACGGCATCTCGGCTCCTTCCACGATTTAGCTATTGTGGACAATGCTGCTATGAACATTGGGGTGCATATGGCCCTTCTCTTCACTACGTCTGTATCTTTGGGGTAAATACCCAGTAGTGCAATGGCTGGATCATAGGGTAGCTCAATTTTTAACTTTTTAAGGGACCTCCACACTGTTTTCCAGAGTGGCTGTACCAACTTGCATTCCCACCAACAATGTAAGCGGGCTCCCCTTTCTCCACATCCTCTCCAACATTTGTTGTTTCCTGCCTTGTCAATTTTTTTTTAAAGATTTTATTTATTTATTCGACAGAGATAGAGACAGCCAGAGAGAGAGGGAACACAAGCAGGGGGAGTGGGAGAGAAAGAAGCAAGCTCATAGCTGAAGAGCCTGATGTGGGGCTTGATCCCATAACACTGGGATCACGCCCTGAGCTGAAGGCAGATGCTTAACCGCTGTGCCACCCAGGCGCCCCCCGCCTTGTCAATTTTTGCCATTCTAACTGGCATAAGGTGGTATCTCAATGTGGTTTTGATTTGAATTTCCTTGATGACTAATGATTTTGAACTTTTTTTCATGTGCCTGTTAGCCATTTGTATGTCTTCATTGGAAAAGGGTCTGTTCATATCTTCTGCACATGAGGTTTTCTGTTCATTTTGTATGTCTCGCGAAGTCTCTCCAGTGGCCTTCCCCGGTCCACTGCTCCCAATGGATAGCTGTCATCTTAGATTTTTCTCCACCTTTACATGGAAGTTACTTTTGCTTTTGTATTATGCACCTGTGTATGTTGTAAATCTGATTCAAAGCTGTTAATTATCCAGAGAGATCTATTTTACAGTTCATCGGACACCTTTATTCAAAACAGGCAGCTGTCCTTGAGACCCCAAATATTAATTTTTCTTCCAGGGTTCCCTTACCAGGTATGGGGCTCTCGGGGGGGGGGGGTCCCACCTTTATGCAGGAAAGTCTCTTATTAGATTCCTTACCTTAGGGAAGAAAGACCCAAAAACCATTCAACCCAAGCTTACCTTTTGCCAGTTTGGAAGCTTCCTTCAAGGCAGAAGCCAGATTTGGTATTTTCTTGCCTTTGTGGTTTAAATTTTGGCCTCGGAATGTTCCGTATTTTTCTTGCCATATCATTGGACCTTTTCATCAGGTGGGGTCAAGGCAGCAGTCCAGCATATGGTCAGAACCGGACTCCCGCTCGCTTCCTCCCTTCTTCCTGTCCGGTGATCAGTGGGGGAGGGTGGGCTACCCCTCCAGCTGGTTATAACTATCGTCCACTCAACGGAGACCATTCGTCTGTGCACTTAGAGAATTGTTCTGTTTCATAGAAGGGAGAAAAGTTAAAAGAACTTCCATCATACAAAGTGAAAAGAGGCTTTCAGGGGAAACAACAGAAACGAAATCAAACACCCACCCGGGCCAGGGAGAGGATGTGCTTTTCAGTGGCTGCAGGAGAGGCCGAGGAGGGCGGAGGGAGAACCCCTGGAATCCCACCTCTGGGAGGAGTTGGGGTGTAACTGTTCCTTCCTCCCCATCCCTCAGGTCTGCAGCCAGAGCTGCTGGACCTGTACACGGTGAACCTGCACCGCATCGAGAAGGACATGCAGAGGTGTGACCGCAACTACTGGTACTTCACGCCCGCCAACCTGGAGAAGCTGCGCGACCTCATGTGCAGGTGGGGGGCTGGGGGGTCCGTGG
>NW_023184614.1:0-4350 GCF_002007445.2 Ailuropoda melanoleuca | reverse complement strand
GGCGGGGCGGCCACCAAAACGCCGGACTTTGGAAGACCTGTTCCCGCCCTTCGCCGGCAGCTGAGAGTGAACTGGAACAAATTATTTAACCCTGTCCCCTCCCAACCCTATCGTCCTCGTCAGTAAAATTGGGATAAAACGGCCTAGTTCCTTAGGCTGTTGCAGAAGGAATGAAAAATCCTAAGAATAAAATCCAAGCCCCCAGCCACGGCGTGCAAGGCCTTGAAGGATCCGGCCCCTGCCCGCCAGCCGGCTTGTCCAATACTTTGCCCCTTGGTCCTCGTGCTTCGCGCACACCGGCTCTCACGGCAGTTCCCTTCGCACGCCCCACTCCCACATGTGGGACCATCTGTGACCAACACGATACCGGGACACACAGGCACACAAATAGTTTTTCAGTGAGTGGATAATTTGAAGTGGTTCACCGGGTGTCGCCTTCCAAATACCGTATTGCCTATAGTACTAGGAACATTCCCAGCACTCTCTAACCCTTCCCTCTAACCTCCCTCTGTCCTCCATCTCCAGCAGCCTTTCAAAACTCGCTTCTGGCAAACCTAGCCCTGTCAGACCTCTCTCCACCCCTACACTCAAGCAAGTTGTACCCTGCATTTACCCCCTCTTGCTGCCCCTACAGTTTGGCTGGATGGCTCTTTCAGTATGTGTCTATACCACACCCAATGTGCAAACTATCAGAAAGCAGGTGGAACCTGTGTCTTGACCTTGCAGAACCCACTCCAGTACCACAACCAGCAGGAACCAGGAGATGCGTCTGGTTTGTCACCTTCCTCATCTTCAAGTCCAGTCTTTTAGCAGCATCTTCAAACCTCTTTGTCCCTGTTCCCTTTGTCACATTGCTTTCTCTAATAAAACCCCCTCCCTGCTTCCTCTTTATAAAGACACCTGGCATACCACGCAGTGCCCACTGGGATAACCCAGGATAATCTCCCCATCTGAAGATCCGTAACTTAATCAGATCTGCAAAATCTCTTTTTCCCTATAAAGTAACATGCACAGGTTCCAAGGATTGGGACCTGGCTGTCTTTGGGGACCATTGTTCCACCCGCCACAGCACACATGAGCCACTGTGAGGGAGCCGGAGAGCAGTGCCCTCAATCGAATGGTCATTGTCTTCATGGTCTAGAATTATGTAAGTCCATGAAGAGAATCCTGGTGGTTGAACCAGAATTAAGTTGGAATTCCCTAGGCTCCCTTTTGGCTGCAACCAGGATGGCCTGCGGTAGCCACGGGATGGGGGGAGGGGGGAGGGAGAGAAGTGTCATAGCAAGGAATGGTCAGGGCAGAATCTTGAATTTTCAAAACAAGTCTAGAAAGCCCTCCTTTCATCCTGATCATTACTCAAGAGATGGATGACCAGGAGGATATGAACACCTTCAGGGGACAGCCACATTTAGCGACCAGGATGCTTACTAAGGTCTGTGGACCAGGAGGAGGTAGGGAGGCCGGGATGATTTGGAGGAGGCCATTCCGGCCCTTGGCACTCAGATGCTGCGGATGGTAGGGAGTGTAGAATGACCGCCCACACCTTGACGGCTGACCCATTGTTGGGTAGCTTTTGTGAGAAAAAGCTTTGTGCACCCCAATGTCAGACCCTAGATGGTCTGCAAAACCTAAAACATGACACAGCTTAGTTTCAAGGGCCATAATGATGTGGCCTAAGTCAGGGGATCAGACTGGAACAGGGACATCGGCACCAAGAGAGCCCCTAGAAGGTGTCGAAGGTTCAATGGAGTCGATTCAGGCGTGGGAGGGAGCTTCTGGGCAGTGCAGGCTTGATCAGCATCTTAAAAGTGCCAGCCTCATCAGAGACCAGGTCGCACCATGGGCATGCACAGGAGTGACTCGACTGTCAGAGCCGAGGTCTGTTCGCTGCCTCAGAGCGTGTGCCTTTCATCTCTGTCATCCTCAAGTGGCAAACCAAGCAGCCAGGCCATTGGCTGACAGCCCAAGTCAGTGAAATGCAACCAGGCTCCTGGGGGGAGTGCTGGCCAGATTTGTGAGAACAGCTTTGAGTTCTGCCCACTGAACAGAGCCCTGACATTAGGTTTTGGTTTTGGGTAGCCGGCCCTGAAGTTGGGCAGCAGCAGCATGCAGCGGACCCCATCAGGGTTCACTTTAGCTGAGCCATCAGGGACCCAAGCCCAAGCATTCAGGGGAAACTCTGAGACTTCCGATCCCTACTGATCCACGTCTTGGTGTCAGGTTTCTTCCCAAGCAGTAGTGCGCTTCCTGTAAAACCCTTCTGGGGCCAGACTCACTGTGCTCTTAACTATGCCATTCCTGTCTTACTAGTGAGGGCTGGTAGGCTCTTCCCATCTTGTTATTCATCAGCTTTGACTTGATTCACCCCAAAATGAGGCTATCAGGCTGGAGAGTTACCAAGTCCCCCAGGTCTGGAGTTCTTCGGGAGCAGGTGTGCCCGCTGGCTGTGTCCCGCAGGTGGCGCTGTTGCACCGCCCCTAGCGGCGCCTCTGCGTAAAGCTGTGATTTCCTTTCCTCCTCCTATGCTTCCCACCTGTGTGTCCCACTGTCACCCGCTACATATAGCCGACCCCGAATGGGAAAATCCCCTCTAACACTTACGGGACTGGAAAATCGCGAGCGTATACCCACCGGTTCCTACTTACATCTTTAGCTGTAGAACCAGCCAAGACATCGGGCCCCGCGCAAGAGGGCTTGAGCTGCTCTTCTCCACTGCAAACCTTGTCCAGACCCCGGCAGCTGAATTCAGCCACATCTTCCCCTACAGGAACAAGGACCAAGGAATCTAAACCGTTTGTCAGGGTTAGCACGACAACCCGCAGGAGACGACACTGATCCTCCAGGCCAGACCGAGAGGGCAGGGCCTGGTGGAGGCAGCACAGGGGAAACTGAACCCTCAGGCTGTTTTTTTTCCCTTCACCTCAAGCTCCGGGCTCAGCAGCCCCAGTTCCTTCCTGCCTCTGCCCTCTTGGGGGCTGCCTTCCCTCACAGGCCTGATGAGGATGGGGGGGGGCACCCTGGCTCCCAGATGCCACAAACTACACTCCAAGCGTGACTTTGGGAATAACACTGCTCACGCACTTGGGGATTCGACCATGTTCCTCAGCTGTCTTACCTCAGGCAGCTGCCCCAACCCTACAGGATAAACGACCTGGAAGCTGCCCCATCTTTACGGCTTCTGCGCAGTCCAGCACCGTGGATGTAGAGGGGAAAAAAGAGCTCTAACCCATTTGGTTCACCGAGTGACACGCGGTGGAGAGGGCCGCTGGCCTGTAGGAGCCGGGTCCTGAGGGCAAGACCCCATGCTTGTCCCAAGGCCAGCCCAGGAACAAGGGCCCTCCACCACTCCGGCCTCGCGCAGGCACCCCCAGCACTAGGCCAGTTTCTTCTCCTCACCCGGCCCCTCCTGCCCAACATCCCAGTGCAGGACCCAAGAGATGGATCTGAGCACCGGGGAGCCCCGGCCACGTGGAGACAGAGCAGGCTAGAGCTGTGGAGAGGGACAGGCAGGACGTCTGGCTGTCCTTCTGCGGCGCTATGGATGGGAGCATTGACTGGGGACCGCCGCCCCCAGATCCCGAACTGAATGAGGCCGATACTCCAGCTAGTTTTTAGTTGTTATTGGAAATGGATGCATGATTCCATAGTCATCTCTCCTCTTTAAACCAAGAGCTGCACAAGCCATGGAGTAAGACGGGTCTCTCAGTCCTTACCTTTTGGGGCCCCTTTACCAGGCACTTGCTTATGGCAACGGTGGTTCTGGGGCGTCACCGTGCTGAGGGCTTGCTGCCAGGAATCAGAGGTTCGCGGTCCAGGGGAGTGGCCGGTGCTGCGACCCAGGGCTTCATGGTGCCTACAACGGAGCCGGAGCCACTCCAGACTAACTCCAGGGAGAAGCGCCAAGTGGGGAAGGGAGGGCGGTGCAGGGCGCAGAGAGATCACAGAATTCAAAGGCAGGATCCAGGTCAGAGCCGGAGCTCGTGGGACTGCTGTCCACAGCTGCTGTCTAAGCAAACTGGCCCAGCTTTCTCCCTTGTGGGTCCGAGCACGAGCCTCCCCTGCTCACCCGTGAGCTCGCACACGGGACCGCAGGCTACCTCTGGAGGCACAGCTCGGGCTCGGCCACACCTTGTCTGTACTGAAGGTTTCTTGAAGGCCAGAGGAATGGAGGAACTACACTCTCACACCCACAGTGGTTCCCATCGACGGCCTCAGCTGGGCTGTGGGTGCCGTGGGTGGGCTGGCAGGCGAGCCCAACTCACTCGACAGGCAGTATTTTCATCTGTGGCAAAAATTCACGCGGGTTTTGTGCAAATAATTTTTGTCCTTTTTTTTTTCTTTTTTTTTTTT
>NW_023184613.1:0-917 GCF_002007445.2 Ailuropoda melanoleuca | reverse complement strand
ATTCTCTTCTCCTAAAGAGCCCAGCCTTCTTAATTTGGGCAGCTGACAAGAGGCAGAGTGACTCCCCAAGCCACCAGCTCCTGGACTGAGATTCTACAGCTCAGTGCTCAGCAGTTTCCAACAGCAGAACTGCCACTGTATCAGGGCAACCAGCATGGATCTGGGCAGTGGCAAGGTGTGGCCACCAGCCAGGGAGGCAGGTGTTGGGAGCAGAGAGGGACACGGGGCAGAGGGGGATGCCTAGCTTGGTTTCTGCAACTCATCATGCTAGCCTATAAGCTCACGGTAGGCTGTACAAAACAGGCAGTGGACTGGGTTTGGCCCCTGGACTGTAGTTTGTTGACCTCTACTCTGGGCTATCAACAAAACAATAAGTCAAGCCCAGATCTGTAGCATTTGCCAATTTATGTGGTACAAATACACCTACTTGGTAGATTTCAAGTTACCAACACAACATCACTGAATGCTGAGTGGGGAAGAGATGTGTGGTAGCACATTAGTTAGTATTTCCACTGTACAGATGCGATAGACATAAATAATTCAAGGGTATAGCTAATAGTAAAATGTGATAAAATAATTAGGAAGTAATTATTTTTTTAGTACTGTCTGTGGCTGTTTGACAACCAGCTTGCAGAATTCCTGAAAATTTAGCAGTTGGGTAGGTTTTAGCACACCATTGTCCTTGGTCCACCTAACTAGATCAGTCATGGAGAGGAGGAGAGAAAAGCTACCAAGAACAAGAGATCTGAGAATCAGCTCTTGACACAGAAGCATTAACATCTTCCATTTGTCCCCCTGAAGACTTCATCCCCTAGCGTGATGTCCTTCTGAGTTCTTAGTCTTAACAAAGATTAGAGTCTCCACCTTGGGGATGGAGTGAAGGGGGTTCTTGAGTGACCCCTGGTGGTAGAGTATGT
>NW_023184612.1:0-736 GCF_002007445.2 Ailuropoda melanoleuca | reverse complement strand
CCTCTGCCCCCAGCTGCCCTTTCTGGTGGCCCTGAGCTAAGGGGGACAACATGACCATATGGTAATGGGAAGCTTTCCACTCCTAGGGATGACGCTGTGAGGGTATTCCTAGTCCCCAGTTAAGTCATGCAATGCAGCAAGTGATGAGACATCAGGACNGTGATGATACATCAGGATGGATGGTGCAAAGTAGAGTTTCACTGAGAACATGACAAAGACGTTTAAGTGACAGAATAGTATGTAATTAAACATACATATATCCTATGGAAGTGAAGGGAAAAGTAAACAACGGGGTCAAAAAGAGGAATGGGAGTTCCGAGCAGCAGGCTGGAGTAGTCGGGGCTCGGGGGTGTCTCGTGGAGGAAGTGACCAGGAGACTTGTCACTGGTTACCACGGTGCAGCACCAGGGTACGCGCTCTGTCTGACCCGCAACCGCAGGGGCCTTGGTGGCGTTCTAGCTCCAGGCCATCTCCAGGNCTGTGGTCTGGGTCCTTTGCCCCTGGGGGTGTCTCTTTCTCTGCTGCTTGTTTTGTTTTCCTCTGAGCTGCACTATTTTGTGTGGTACTTTTAATTGACACACATTCTTTCTGAAAATAAGTGGGATAGAAGTCATACTTGTTTCCTAAGTCGATCTGAACATACTCAGTAATAACAGCCTTTTCCTGGGCCCCCTGGGCCTTCATGTGCTTGCCCTAAGACCAACTCCTCGAATTTAAAAAACATATTATACTTTTA
>NW_023184611.1:0-1575 GCF_002007445.2 Ailuropoda melanoleuca | reverse complement strand
TTCAGCAGTTCAACTCCTAGGTCTGTCCCTAAAAGAACTGGAAGCAGGGACTCAAGCAGATGATCATACACTGGTGCTCACTGTAGCATCATTCACACTCGTCAGAAGTNTGAACAGACAAACAAAATATATGTATGGTGAATGTTACACATGCTACATATGGATGAATTTAAAAACACTGTGTTAAGTGAAATAAGCCAGACACAAAAAGAAAAAAAAAGTGTGTGATTTGCATAAAAATATTTATATGAAATATCTAAAAAAAAAAAACAATTTCATAGAGACAGGAAGTATATTAGAGGTTACCAGGTTCTGGGAGGAGGGTGGAACTCGGAGTTATTTCTTAATGGATACAGAGCTTCTGTTTGGGTTGATAAAAATTTTCAAAACCTATAGTGATAGTAATGATTGCACAGCATTGTGAATTTAATTAATGCCACTGAATTTTATACTTAAACATTGTTAAAATGACAATTTTTGTTATGCATATATATGTATAAAATCATAATTATAAAAATAGTAAAATAACAAACCTCAAAGTATATTTTAAAAAATCATATCATTCTATCATCAAAAAAGTCCCCCAAATAGATGCTGATCATTTAAAATATAAAATCAAAATCTCCTTATCTAGGCTTTTAAGCCCATGTGTATTTTGGCTTGTCTTACTTCTCCAACCTCATGCCATTAACTGCTCCTATATCCATTTCTTGAATGTGTTAAGCTGATTTCCACTTTAAGACTTTTACCAGTGTTTTTGACTGTCTCCAAAACTAGTGTATATTTACGCAATGTACAGATGTTGGCTTTCTCTATAAATTTAATTTCATTGCAGTTGAGAAGGTAATTGTATAATGTCGTATTCAAAACCATGAATTCTGGAGCTGGATTACTAAGGTTTAAACCCAAGCCTCACCACATACCACCTGCATGACTTTGTAAGTTGTTATGTCTCAATTTCCTCACATGTAGAATGAGAATAAAAATAAAACCTACCTTATGAGACTGTTATGGGTGTAACCTATGTTAATATTCTATGGGTATAACATTAATTACAGTAATGTAAGTCCTCAGACTGATGTCTGGCTTATGGTAAATGTTACTGTGTTCCATTTATTATTATTACCCAAGAGTTATCTTACCTTCCTCCCCTTCTTCCTGCTCCCTCCTTACCAAAAGAAAGCAGTTGATGTACTTAGCAGATAGCAACCTTCTCAATGGAAAAGGCCTTATACCCAGTTTTAAAGGATGAGTCTCAATTGAGCTAAATCCAACACAGGAATTTCCTTCCTGCTTGACAGTTTTTGGTCTAGAAGTAAATATGTGATCCAGTTCTGGCCAAGGAGTCTTAATAAATATCCCCTGCCATCTTTGCCATGCAAAGACTTGCATCGGTAATAGAAAAAAAGTTACAGGAAGTAAGACATTATTTTGGAGCTAAGGTAGGCCTCTTGCAACACCAGACCATCAGGAGGCAATTCTCCATGGTGTTTCTATTCCTACCGTGACAGCTTTTGTTTTGGATTGTTTTTTCAAGAATGTTTGCATGGCAAACAGTTTTGAAACTTAGAAACA
>NW_023184610.1:3092-4118 GCF_002007445.2 Ailuropoda melanoleuca | reverse complement strand
TCACAACATGGTAAGAAGTAACCAGGATATACCGCACTTTACTGTGAAAACCGGCACCCACTTCCACTCCCGCCAGAGGCTTGGGACGGTTGCCTTATTTTCAAGGGGACTTTACTTCCATGCCCACATCACAAGGATGTGGGGAGGTTCAGGTATATGGAAATGCACTGGGGTCTGCAAGGCCAGAGACACTCCATCCAGCTATCCGTTTGTCCCTTTGTCTGTCCATCCCTCTGTCTGTCCATCCATCCACCTGTTTGTTCATCTTTTGTCCATTTGCCTTTATTGTGCTTTCTTTGCTGGAGTCAACCCCATTCACACTCACAAATGCGGTTGCTCACAGAGCCCTGAGAGTCACGTTAACCCTCTTCTACAGACTAATAAATGGAACTTGAAAAGGTTAAGAGGTTTCTCCAAGGTCACCCACCTGCCAGGCAGGCGCTGGACTGACCACATATTGTGACAGGCACTGGTGTGATAGATGGTGATTTCAGGTGTGTTAAGAGCAGGCCCCTTGTGGGTTGGGAAGGGGTGGGGACAGGCAGCCTTCTTCATTGCCCCACCGCCCTTGCTTTCTCCCTAATGCACGAACCTCATTTGAGCTGTTCTGCTCCACTGCACACAGCCCAGAGGGCCATGAGTAATGCGGGAGGAGCTGGGACCTCTGGGGAAAGCAAAGGGTTGGCTTTTGGGGAAGACTGGCCACATCAGCTGGGAGTACTGTTAAGTGTGGCCTGGGAAATGAGTCCCATTTTAAAAACTAAAATGCCATTTCATAAACCCATCCCAAAAGTGAATGCATTCTCTGCCGTGTGAGGAGCTCCACATGTATTCAGAGCAAATCAAATTGTGGTGATGCTGGTGATAATGATGACCACCGACATTTATTGCTATTTGGGGCCAGACTTTATGCAGCGTCTTAAAGAGGGTAAGAGTGTCAATTTTGCAAAAAGAAAATGGGCTACATATTAAAAAACACATAAAAGTAGAGGTTAAGTGAAGCACTAACAAGAGTAAGTGTGTTTG
>NW_023184610.1:0-2968 GCF_002007445.2 Ailuropoda melanoleuca | reverse complement strand
GCGCCTGGGTGGCACAGCGGTTAAGCGTCTGCCTTCGGCTCAGGGCGTGATCCCGGCGTTATGGGATCGAGCCCCACATCAGGCTCTTTCACTATGAGTCTGCTTCTTCCTCTCCCACTCCCCCTGCTGTGTTCCCTCTCTCGCTGGCTGTCTCTATCTACGTCAAATAAGTAAATAAAATCTTTTTAAAAAAAAGAAATTATGGTGAATTTTCATAGGTGTGAAAATGCCATTTTGGTCAAATCAGAAAATGTCTCTTTTTCAAAAAGATTTTATTTATGTATTTGAGAGAGAGCGAGAGCAAGAGAGAGATAGAGAGCAGGGAGAAGGGCAGGGAGAGGGACAAGCAAACTCCCCACTGGGTGCAGAGCCCAACCGTGGTCCCAAGACCCTGAGATCATGACCTGAGCTGAAATCGAGTCAGACACTGAACCAAATGAGCCACCCAAGTGCCCCAGAAAATGTCTTTTTTATTTGAGATGCGACTGATGGTTTTGCAGGTGAAATGACATGATGTTTGGGGTTTTCTTTGAAATTACTCCAGCAAGAATAAAGGTGAAGATTAGTGAAACAAATATGGCAAAATGCTGATAATTGCCAAAGCTGGGTGACATGCATGAGGCCCACTGCACTATTTCTGTGTATGTGTAGACATTTTCATCAATGGAAGTATAAAATAAGTAAACCTATTAAATATTAAAAATCTACATGTTTACATATACATATAGATATAAATAAATCTATTAAACTTTATACTGATTTTCCATATCAAAAATCTTATGTAACAATGTGAATTTGTGTTGGTAAAATTGTATTTGTTGAAATTCTTTTCAGCATCTTAAGTGTGCCTTATACTTTTTTTGTATCCAAGATAAAAGTCATATGCTTCCTAGTCTGTTACATTAATAAAACCCAACTGTTCTTTCTACATTCCCATCTCTGCACTAGGACGTAAATCTCATTAGGGCAAAATGTTTGTTTGTTCACTGATGTGCCCTAGCACCTGTAACACTAATATTTATTGAATGAATAACTGTTTTTTTCCAGAAAATACTCTAAATTGTGAATAATCATTTCATAAATTTCAACAATGTTTCCATTCAACACAGCTTATGAGAAGCCAATCCAACTTTTCAGTAATTAATGAAAGAATATAGCATCAGTTCTGTATCTTCAATTTAGAGTTTCTTTTATCTACACATTCTACAAACCTGATAATACAGTATGATCACACGTTAGGATCACTGGTAGATAACAAAAGATTCACATTAAATTGTTCCAAAAGCACATTTATGGAATGCAGAAGACATTTAAAAACATCTTGCACTTTTCTCAAATACGCAGCACAGCCCAATAAAGGGAAGTCGGTTTGGTGTCTTGACCGACCAAGGGGGGTCAAGGGGGGTTTACTCCTGGGTTACCCTAATAACACGTTTCGTCTACAGAATGGTGTCCTGTCAGGAAACCCACGAAGTGGGTCATAGTCTGCAATGCCCAAAGCAACATCAGACGAAAATTGGCTTCAGAGCAAGTAAAAAAATTTTTTTAAAACATTTCGTTTCTTTAGGGGCGCCTGGGTGGCACAGCGGATAAGCGTCTGCCTTCGGCTCAGGGCGTGATCCCAGAGTCCTGGGATCGAGCCCCACATCAGGCTCCTCTGCTGGGAGCCTGCTTCTTCCTCTCCCACTCCCCCGGCTTGTGTTCCCTCTCTCTCTGGCTGTCTCTATCTCTGTCGAATAAATAAATAAAAATTTAAAAAATCTAAAAAAAAAGATTTTATTTATTTGAGAGAGAGGGAGAGAGAGCACCAGCAAGGGGGACCAGCAGAGGGAGAAGCAGACTCCCCGCTGAGCAGGGAGCCCGATGTGGGGCTCGATCCCAGGACCCGGGATCATGACCTGAGCTGAAGGCAGACGCGTCACTGACTGAGCCGCCCAGGCGCCCCGTCATCCCGACTTCATGTCCAGTGAGGTTCCCTTTCTCATTTCCGGAAGAGCAGTAGGGGCAGGAGGCCCCTCCTGAGTCCTGGCTTCAAGGGGCCTCGGATTAGCTCACGAGGTCGCACAGGCAGGTGCAGGCAGGAGCGGGGACGCGGCGGCCTTGCGCCTCTGCGCTGCCTCCTCCTCTGAGCTCTGTGGGCAAAGCGGGACGGCCGCTGGGGAAACAGTCTCAGGGGCGTCTCTGCACAGCGGCCAGGCCCTCCCTGGACCCAGGGCAGGCGACAGGGTCAGTCAGGTGGCATCATCTCCGGCCCAGCTGTCCTTCCGTAGGGTGACCTCTCCGTAGGCCGGAGTGTGGGCGGGGCCTGCGGCTGCCGTGGCCAATGGAAAGCTGCGAACGGACGGAGCGCGCGATCTGCGGGCGGAAGCCCCGCCTGGCTGACGTCACCGTTCCAGTACCTTCTGCTCCCGCCCCCAGAGCCCAGAGCGCCCGGCGAGCGAGATGTGCTGGCCACGGGGTGGGAGCGAGAGGTTCTGTGTCACCACCTACCCCGANTGCGTGCGGCCAGCCGGGACAGTGGTGGGTGGGCAGGGGTGGGGGTGCGCCAGGGGTGCTTTTCCACAGGCGCGTGGGAACAGGTGCGGACAGACCGAGGCCGAGCGCTGGGCAGGTGCAGAGGCCTGGCGCGCGGGACGTTCCTGAGGCGGGAGTGAGTGTGGAGCGTCGGGGCGGCGATGAGACCTCCGTGGGGCGGGGGGCACAGTCCCAGAAGTGTGAGGAGGAAGCGTTTGTTGCTTATATCCCCAGTCTGGGCTGTTTTGTTCCAGCACCAAATGGATGGCGATGGAAATTGGCGCAGAGAAGTGGGGCGATGCTGTAACAAACACCTGGAAAGTGCGGACGTGGCTCGGAACCGGGTCGGCGGAGGCTGGGGGCGTTCTGAGGAGCTGGAGAAAGCGCACAGCTGTGCATGGACCCGCAGTGGTGATTCTGCGGGGGGCGAGGAAGGGAAAGAGGAGGACTGTAG
>NW_023184609.1:0-1367 GCF_002007445.2 Ailuropoda melanoleuca | reverse complement strand
CTAATCCATTCAGTTTTAATCCTTCAGTGGAACAGCAATCAGAGATAAAGTATTGGAATGAAAAGCCATGCACTGGAATCTGTCAGATCTGAGCAGATTGCTCATGTATCANGAGTCTTTCAATATTTAGCTGAGTGATACCTTAGATCTGTGTATAGAAATAAAGCTTCTCAATTTACACACCAAATTAATGATATATGAAATGATTTTTGATTTTGCCTGGAGTTTTCACAGTTTTATAATGCTACCTATTTCCCATAATATAAAAACTTAGAAACTGTCTCAAAATGCATACAGACTTTTTGTTAGTTTTATCTTTTGTTCTTTGGACAAATTTACTATTTTGTCAAATAAAAATTATGAGATAAATAACATTTAAAAACTATTTGCTTCATAAACTAATTTAATATCTAATCCATTCAGTTTTAATCCTTCAGTGGAACAGCAATCAGAGATAAAGTATTGGAATGAAAAGCCATGCCCTGGAATCTGTCAGATCTGAGCAGATTGCTCATGTATCCTTTACTCTTAGAAACAAATTATCATCTGCAGGCCTTATTGTCTTAACTAAAAAAGAAATGATACTTGATTTTCCAATTGTCTAAGTGAGTTGCATGTTAATTAAAATTATGTCAGTGCATAGTACATATTGGAAATGAAATAGTGGTTTTCTTCATATTAATACATATGATACATAGGTACATATGTATGTATCTAAATGCATTTAAATCTCTTTTCTTCAAAGGAAATCTACAGCAAAAACATTGATATGTGATAGAGATAAGACTGTCAATTCAACAAAGACAATACTAATCAGCATATCTTACCTTGGATTGCAGTGCCATCCAAAACATTTGAAAAAACACATTAGCGACAACTTGCTGGACTTTTAAATGAGCATAAAAGGCCCTTTAACCTCTATAGGTTTCCTCTTTATACATATGGAAAATGCTAGTGTACTTTAGGTCACTTCATATGTAACATGTCCCCTTACACTGTGCTGTATCTTGTGCTTTTTCTGCGGGACCATTCCATTCAGAAGCAAAGAGCACCATGATTCCAATCTGTGTGTATTTACTAAGCCTTTCCTGAGCTTTGCGTATGTTGGATATTGTGGGGTTTTAGATCACACTCAGTGCACAGAAGAGAGAATTCAAGCAAATCATTGCTATTCTACAGTTTCATTTGTGGAATTCAAAATTACTCAAATTTAAAACAAATTACTGGACAGTGGGAAGAAAAACTGTAACTGAATAAAATAAAATATAGGTGTATTTTGGCCTGAACCTGGGATCCTGGTTTTGTATGCAATACAGTAAATTAATAGTTTTTAAATTAAATTTTGTCTATTAGTTTTGGAAATGTGT
>NW_023184608.1:0-1608 GCF_002007445.2 Ailuropoda melanoleuca | reverse complement strand
ATAAAATGAGACAGGGTT
Source organism: Ailuropoda melanoleuca (assembly GCF_002007445.2). Lineage (NCBI taxonomy): Eukaryota > Metazoa > Chordata > Mammalia > Carnivora > Ursidae > Ailuropoda > Ailuropoda melanoleuca. The sequence goes on along the minus strand of NW_023184608.1, from coordinate 1,590 downwards.
TGTGAACCAATCAGCAGCATGACTACCCAGAAATAAATCTTAGATAAAGTAACTCTTACAATGATGATGACATTTGCCCTTCTCATCTTTTTAATAAGGACCAAATTAACTAACAAGTAAGAAAACAAATGTAGTNTAAGAAAACAAATGTAGGAAGGGAAGACCATTCCTCGAGACAACCATATAAAGAGTTCATGATGATTAATCTAGTTAAAATTGCAACCCTCCAGCCTTCAGTACCCTTATCCTGCTTTATTTTTTTCTCCAGAGAACTCCTTACCACCTGATATACTGTATTTTACTTACTTGCCTTTTTATTTTTACAGTTCCCCTCTAGACTGTAAGCTCCACGAAGGCAGCAATCATAGTCTGTTTTGTTCTTTGTTATATCCCTGATCTCTGGAACAGTGCTTGCAAATAATAAGTGCTTAGTAAATGTTTGTACGGTGAATGAATTAACTAGCGAATTAATCAAATAATGATTAGAAAAGTAACANAGAAATAAATCTTAGATAAAGTAACTCTTACAATGATGATGACATTTGCCCTTCTCATCTTTTTAATAAGGACCAAATTAACTAAAAAGTAAGAAAACAAATGTAGTAAGGGAAGACCATTCCTCGAGACAACCATATAAAGAGTTCATGATGATTAATCTAGTTAAAATTGCAACCCTCCAGCCTTCAGTACCCTTATCCTGCTTTATTTTTTTCTCCAGAGAACTCCTTACCACCTGATATACTGTATTTTACTTACTTGCCTTTTTATTTTTACAGTTCCCCTCTAGACTGTGAGCTCCACGAAGGCAGCAATCATAGTCTGTTTTGTTCTTTGTTATATCCCTGATCTCTGGAACAGTGCTTGCAAATAATAAGTGTTTAGTAAATGTTTGTACGGTGAATGAATTAACTAGCGAATTAATCAAGTAACGATTAGAAAAGTAACATTTCAGGTCCCTTCCCATTCTGAGATCCTATGATTCTGTGGGTTTCCACAAATTTCTCAATGATTACTACTTTTGAAAGATAGGATAGTGGGAAGGAATTTATCTCAGTTATTTTGCATGCAAGGTCATGGGGGTGTCATGAATCTCAAGCCTTGTAGAGCTGTATTATTCTCCATGTGTTCATTCTTTAGGTTCAGGTATGACTGCTTCCGTGTTTGGTTGGTATCACCTGTGTGTCAGACACCAATGTCATGTCAAAAAGCAATAGCATTATGGTTTTCTCAGCACATACTCATGGGGGGGAAAGTCACCACCACAGTTCTTGCTCACTCCTCTATTACCACACCAGCCAATGGGTGTGGTAATACACAATCTTCTTGCTTTCTCCTTTGATCGAGACAGAGTCCCAAATTGTCTTTCACATGGACTTCAGATCTTTCCCCATCCATACTGTGTATTTTCCCAGGATGACACAGATCACATCAGAGATATGCTTTCTCAATTGGATTAGTAGCCGCCCTCATTTCATAATGAATTCCTTACACAAGAAGACTTGGTCTTTTATAAACAAACGCAGATTCTCCTTGTTACTTCCTATCCTACTGGAAGTTCTACCTAAGCCTTTGGGGTGGGGGAGCTCTTGT
>NW_023184607.1:1698-2256 GCF_002007445.2 Ailuropoda melanoleuca | reverse complement strand
TTATGCTTGACTTATGTTTGCTCTTTGGTCAAAGATCTGCTTTGAGAAAGGATCAGATCAGTGAATTCACATTGTAGTATAAAAGAAGTTAAAATTTGTTTTCCCTTCCTGTATTATTTGCATCTCACAAGAGAAATCATAATTTTTTTAAAAGATTTATTTATTTTATTTATTAGACAGAGAGAGACAGCCAGCGAGAGAGGGAACACAAGCAGGGGGAGTGGGAGAGGAAGAACCAGGCCCACAGCGGAAGAGCCTGACGTGGGGCTCGATCCCTAACGCCGGGATCACGCCCCGAGCCGAAGGCAGACGCCCAACCGCTGTGCCACCCAGGCGCCCCAATTACTTATGTTTAAATCTTTATTTCTTATTATGCTTACTAGAAAAATTAACTTTTAAAATAGATTGTACATTCACATGGTATAAAATTGAAAGATACAAATGGTTATACAGTGAAATGCCTCTCTTCTTTCTTTCTTTTAAAGTTCATTATTTTTTTAAAATAATCTCTATACCCAATGTGGGGCTCAAACTCATGACCCCAAGATCAAGAGTCAG
>NW_023184607.1:0-1530 GCF_002007445.2 Ailuropoda melanoleuca | reverse complement strand
AGCAGAGGAGCCTGATGTGGGGCTCGATCCCATAACGCCGGGATCACGCCCTGAGCCGAAGGCAGACACTTAACTGCTGTGCCATCCAGGCGCCCCAGAAATCATAATTTTAATTTCTATCAAGGGAATAGCAAGCTGAAGTAGAGAGAGGGTAGGATTGTTTTTGTAGTGTCTTGAGTATTGTCAAACAAATTATTTCATATCAGAAGAATCCCACTGTAGCTGGGAATTATATACCCCATATTCTGCAAGAGGAAAAAGCAGTACCTCACATACCTTAGCCGTGTAGTGAAAAAGCATAAATCATTTTAGTTTTAGTTAGGAGTTTATTAGGCTCACATTCCAAAATAATAATGGTAATAATGATGATGATGATGATGGTGGTATTTGATTGTTACAATTCAAGGACGAATCAACCTTATATTCAAACGAACTTCTTTTAAGTTTTTATTTAAATTCCAGTTAGTTATCATAGAGCGCAATATTACTTTTAGGAGAATTTACTGCTTCACCATTTCCATGTAACACCGGGTGCTCATCACAAGTGCACTCCTTAATCCCCATCTTCTATTTCACCCATCCCCCCACTCTCCTCCCTGCTGGTAACCAGCAGTTTGTTCTCTAGAGTTAAGAGTCTCTTCCTTGGTTTGCCCCTCTCCCTCTTTTTTTCCCTTTACTCGTTTGTTTTTTTCCTTAAATTCCACGTATGAGTGAAATCATATGGTGTTTGTCTTTCTCTGACTGACTTATTTCAGTTAGCATTATACACTCTAGCTCCATCCATGTTGTTGCAAATGGCAAGATTTCATTCTTTTTATGGCTGAGTAATATTCCAGTGTGTGTGTGTGTGTATTATCACACACAACCCATCTTCTTCATCCATTCATCAGTTGATAGACAATTCAGCTGCTTCCGTAATTTGGCTACAGTAGATAATCCTACTATAAACATTTAAGTGCATGTATCTCTTTGAATTAGTGGGTAAATACCTAGTAGTGCAATTGCTGGATCATAGGGTAGTTCTATTTTTAACTTTTTGAGGAAACTCCAGACAGTTCCAGAGTGGCCGATCCACCTTGCATTCCCTTCACTAGTACAAGAGGGTTTACCTTTCTCCCCATCCTTGCCAATACCTGTTGTTTCTTGTATTTTTGATTTTCACCGTTCTGACAGTTGTGAGGTAATATTTCATTGTAGTTTTGATTTGCATTTCCCTGATGAGAGGTGTTGAGCAACTTTTCATGTGTCTGTTGGCCATCTGTGTGCCTTCTTTGGAAAAATGTCTATTCATATCTTCTGCCCATTTCTTAACTGGATTATTTGGTTTTTTTGGTGCTAAGTTTAATAAGTTCTTATATATTTTGATATTTTGTAAATATTTACTCCCACACCACTGGTCGCCTTTTAGTTTCGTCGGCTGTTTCCTTCACTATGTGGAAGCTTTTTATTTTGGTGTAGTCCCAGGAATTTATTTTTACTTTTGTTTCCCTTGCTGTAGGGGACATACCTAGCAGGAAGAGGCTATGGCAT
>NW_023184606.1:0-1071 GCF_002007445.2 Ailuropoda melanoleuca | reverse complement strand
CATGTATTGAGTTTGAGAAGTTCTTTGTAGATCTTGGATACCAGTCCTTTATCTGTAGTGTCCTTTGCAAACCGGTATTTCTGGGCTTTTGTTCTCTGGCAGCTTTCGCTGGCGGTTTTCTGTGACTCTTCTGAGAGTCAGAGCAGCAGTAGCCGTATCCTAGCCTCTGTCTCAGAACAGAGAGATCGCAGTCTGCTCTTCACTGAGCTCTCTTGGACACTTTAACTTCATTTCTTTTGGTGCTGCTAAAAACCTTCACAGCGATCCGGGCTGTGTGCCTCGCAGCCGCTCTCCCAGTCCTCGCTTCCAGGGCCGCTGCATCTCTGCCCTTTGTGCGTCTAACACCTCCAGCTGCCCAGTTCCCACGTGTGCTCCCAAGGTCCCGGTTTCAGTCTGGTCGCAGACGAGCTCCGGAGCGCCGGTTTTCAGTCTGGTTTCTCTGCCGCTACAAGTCAATGAGTACAGCCTGCTCCCCAGTGCAGGTGGCTACTGCTTCCCAGCGCCCGAGCGCAGCGGCTCCCTCCCCCTTTCATTTATCTTTCAATATCTGTGTGCAGAATCACGTCTCCCCACTTCGTACCTCGATACCCAGCGCAGGAGATGTTCGTTTGTAGAGATCCAGATGTATCTCCTTACATCTCAGGCTGATTTCGTGGGTGTTCAGGATGGTCTGGTAGATATCCAGCTTGATTCAGGGGACCAGCTGAAAAAGAGTCCCCTACTCCTCCACCATTGTTTTTCTTCCCTAGAGTTTTCTATATATAGTATCAGGCCATTGGCAAAGTTACAGTTTTACTTCTTCCTTTCCTATTTGGATGCCTTTTATTTCTTTTTCTTGCCTAATTGCTCTGGTTAGGCCTTCCTATATTTTGTTGAATAGAAGTGGTAACAGTGGGCCTCCTCATTTTGTTCCTGACCTTAGAAGAAAAGCTTTCAGGTTTTCACCATTGAGTATGATGTTAGCTGTGGGCTTGTCATATAAGGCCCTTATTATGTTGAGGTATATTGCCTTTATACCCACTTTATTGAGATTTTTTATCATAAGGTGATGTTAAATATTGTCAAATGCTT
>NW_023184605.1:0-599 GCF_002007445.2 Ailuropoda melanoleuca | reverse complement strand
CCTGGCTAATAGAATCCAACAGTACATTAAAAGGATTATCCATCATGACCGAGTGGGATTCATCCCTGGGACGCAAGGGTGGTTCAACATTCGCAAATTGATCTGTGTCTTAAATTTTATCCAGAAGGAAAAAGCCAANAATCCTATTAAGGAGGACTATGCCAATGACAATATCAGGTTGGCAGGAAAATTATAAGATATTTAGAAAAACTTTAGCTTATAAAGCTCTATATAAATGTCAAGAATTTCTGAGAACATCGAGAGGGAAGTTGTTTCAAAAATTGAAGCGGATATCATTCTCAATGGGGAAAAGCTGGAAGGCTTTCCCTTAAGATCAGGAACACGACAAGGATGCCCACTCTCACCACTATTATTCAACATAGTACTAGAAGTCCTTGCAACAGCAATCAGACAACAAAAAGGGATAAAGGGTATCCAAATCAGCAAAGAAGTCAAACTGTCTCTCTTCTCAGATGACGTAATACTGTATATGAAAAACCCAAAAGAGTTCACTCCCAAACTATTAGAAGTTATCAAGCAATTCAGTAATGTGGCGGGATACAAAATCAATGCTCAGAAATCAGTTGCATTTCTATACA
>NW_023184604.1:0-750 GCF_002007445.2 Ailuropoda melanoleuca | reverse complement strand
TTGTGTTCCCTCTCTCGCTGGCTGTCTCTCTGTCACATAAATAAATAAAATCTTTAAAAAAAAATAAATAATAGACAAAACTTTAAAAAAAAAAAAAAAGAAGAAGAAGTCTCTTAGGCCAGCCTAGATTCAAGGAGAAGGGAATACATAGCCGGGTTTGGGGGTGCCGGCTGTTACAGGAGTTGTGTGAGAATACTAGCAGCTTGCACTTGGGGATGATGGGGTCTGTGGAAGGGGATAGGACCCCCTTTTCCAGGACACAGAAGTAACTGATCCTATAGGAAGTAGAACCTGGCTGCAGCCTCTCCAGCTGTCAGCGAGAGTAAGCTGGATGGCGTTCGCTTGTAGACCAGATGATTCAGTGAACACCGCAGTGAGAACTTGAGCTAAGCTGACTGACCTTCAGGTCTGTTTGCCTATTTGCATCTGCCCCATCAATCAGGAAACTCACATCCTTCAATTTTTGAATGACTCAATTCCCTCTGTTTTCTCTTCTTGAAATTCCTATTATTTGGACATTGGATTCCCTGGACTATTCCTCTAATTTTCTTATCTTTTCATTCCTATTTTCCATCTCTTTATATATTTGCTCTGCTTACAGGGACATTGTCTCAATTTCATCTTCTAATATTCTATTGAGTTTTTTCCCTGCAGCTCTAATATTTTTAATTTCCACATCTTTTTTTTGTTGTTGTTCTTCATACATTTTTTAGCACCTTCCTCTTGTTCATAGTCACAACATTTTGTCTT
>NW_023184603.1:0-6536 GCF_002007445.2 Ailuropoda melanoleuca | reverse complement strand
ATTCTGCTCCCAGGCCAGTCACAACACAAGCCCTCAGAAACTCAGCTACCCAGTGGCCTATATGTACATGTGGGTAAGAGTCTGCAGGACCCAGCAAGACAGTGGGACTGGGGTACATGAACCTTCTCTAGAAGGGAGCAACCGAAACCTGTCTTGGGGTAGCAGGCCAGAAGCACAGAAAGCAGAGAAGCATACTGGGAGTTTGGGCTGACTCAACTCTCACTCCGCAACATGGGTCTAATTTCCACTAGTCCAACAAGCTGCACACAATACAGTTTCAACACGACTTTGAAAGCATTTTGAAAAGCACTGAGTACTCCACAGATGGGCAACGCTATCACTGGCTTACTATGCTGAGGACGAGACTCAAGGCAGTCCCCATGGAACGGGCCTCTCTCCCATCCCATCTGGTACAGACCTTGGCAGGGATGCTCGCACACGGGGGTCTACAGTGTCGTCTGCTCATAGCCATGGCACCTGAGGCTGTCCATGTAGATCGCTTCTGGCTCCACCTGGTCACCAGGCATTTTGGCTACATGAAAGGAAATTGAGGAACAAGGCTCCAATTTATGCTCCCAGTGGTGCCCATGTGCTGACCACCAGAGCCTATGAATGGCAAAAGGGACTTTGCAAATGTGATTCAGGTTAAGGCCCTCGAGATAGGGAGATGAGCCTAGATCACTCGTGTGGACCTGAGTTAACCATCGAGTCCTTAAAGGTGGAGAACCTTTCCTGGCTGTGGTCCGAGAGATGCGACAACATGGACTTGGAGGACAGAGGAGGAGCCAGGAGCAAGCCATGCAGGAAGGCTGCCTCTAGAAGCAGGAGAAAGCAAGGAAGCAGATCTTCCCCCGTCCCTGCAGCCCTGCCTACACCAGGATCTCAGCCTGGCAAGACCCACGTCAGGCTAGTCACTTAAAAAACATGAGGCAACACGCCGGTGTCCTCGTGAGCCACTAAGCGCGTGGTCATTTGTTGGAGCGGCACTAGGGAGCTAGTGCTCATGCCAAGAAGGAGACGGAGGAAGCTGCTCGTGTGACCTGCGGTGAAGGTGGAGGCGTGAAGAGAAAACCACAGGCCCCAACTCCCTGGACAGGCTCTCCTCCCCTCCTCTCTTCTTTAAGTAATCACCACCGGGCTTGAGGAGCTCAGGAAGGTATTCAGGCAGGGAGTGATGGGAAAGTAGTTTCCAGATCACAACTTAGAATTTATATCCATTTCTGTGCTGGACCTACCTTCACGATCTCAGTGTGTTTCTGGGGTTTTGTGTGTACAACAGACACACAAAATGAATGCCTTTCCTATGTCCATCTCCATTCCAGGAAGGGAGAACCTGGCTTCTTACCTCCTCCCTCCAGCCAGCACCCACCCAGAGGCAGTCCCACCCCATGGCCTCTCCCCTGTGCCTCCCCCCACCAGCCCGGGAGCAGCCATCCCTGCCCGGCTTAGTCATCTCCTTACAGTGATGAACGCCATCATTAGGAGCCTTTCATTAGCAGCGGCTTGCACGCAGCTGATGTTGATTTGATAGAATCCAATTTAGCATCCCACTCTGGGCTCTGCTCCATAAGCATTTGGGTTTAGCATGTACAGGCAGTTTGATGCTGTCTTGATGGCCTTTTAAGCGGCTGAGGAAATTGCTGGCATGGCAATTTGGTAGCAGGCAGGCTCCTGGTGCGGGTGGGGGGCTGCAGGGACGGGGGAAGGACCAAGGGGCATTTCAGCCTGTGTCTGTACAAGGCAGCTAAGTGTTTGGGAATCAAACATTTAAAGGGCAGAGAGAACAGACAGAACCGCCAGAGTGTCCGAGGGGCCCCACCCAGTGAGATTTCACCGCGGTGCCTCTTTCTGATGGACGCAGCACTGCCCTGGGCCAGGATACTCCTCACCCCACGCCCGTGAACGCACGTCACCATCCACAACAGGCTCGCCTACGGTACCTGGTTTTTATGTTGAGCTAACAACGGTCAGGCTAACAACTGAGGACGTCATTACCCCGTCTTGCCGACGCAAAGCCAAGGCTCAGGAGTGGCTGCCTGGGATGGGCACGGAGGCGGTGGTGGCTGAGAGAGTGTGGGGCTCGAGATACAGCAGGAGTCGCTGTAAACGCGCAAGAGTGGGCACCAGCTTCCTCGACTCCCTTTCCTGATGCCCCAATCTCTGGCCCTTAACACAGAGGGCAACCCTTTACCCGTTTCCTTCCTTGGGGGCTGTTGGACAGTGAATGGGAAGGTCAAGTGCTGCCAGTCTCCTTGACAGACTGATAGAGTTCCCAGAGTACGGTGATGTATGTGCTGGTGAATCCTGAACCTCTGGCCCTCCAAATAAAAGCCCTGGTTTGCAGCATTTACCTGGTTTGAATACTCCCACTGTGCCAATTTCAAGAGGTCACCAAATGCAGATGCAGGAAGGGGTATTCGCCTTGGGCTCTGAGGGCATGCGCAGACTCAACCGCACCAGTGCTAGCAGGCTGTGACATTGTTCTGAATGTGTGCCCATTTTACAACTGAGCAAACTGAGGTCTGGAGTAGTTCTGAGACTAATAATGCCTTTGAACCAAACAATAAGCCATGGAATGCCAAGGATGCCTCCTTTCTGTGGACAGACATGCTGCCTGAGATCCAGAAGAGTCAAGCACGGGCCAGAGCCAGGGCCTCTTCTCCGCCTGTGGCCCACACGTCAGGTTGGATGTGAGCCTTCTCCTTGGAAGAGGCTGGAGAGGAGCGGCAGGTGAGGGCAGGCCAGGGGAGGAAAGAGGAGAGCTCTTCTTTCCAGAGCAGTCTGATTTTAGTTCAGGAGGCTGAATGGCCTGTGAAGACTTTCTCCTTTTCCTCCCCACCTGGCTCTTTTCTCTCTTCTCCTAGTCAGTGCCCTCAGAAAATCACTGCCTTGCAATCTTTCTCCTGGGGCTTTGTCATGTATCTCTCAGAGCCGGCTTCTCTTCTCTCCTCCCCTCGTGCTAGGCTTCTCACCCGAGGCCAGGGTAGCCGTAGAGGGATGAATGGGAGTGCCCTGTGTCAGGAGTGCCCTGTGGCACACGCACGGCCCACCTCTGAGTGCAGCAGCAGCTGCAGTGGAGGGTTCAGCGTGAGCTCAGACCCACCCCCAACTGATAGCGTCCCATCAGCACGCACAGGGCTTGATCTGCAAGCAACTCTCCAACAGTGGGACAGGAGCTGGTGGGAAAGGCCCCAGTCTCCCAATCCTGGGCATTCACTAAACTACTCGGGAGGCCCCAGCTGCAAAGAACCAACCCTGTGGCCCTCCTTCTCTCTGCTGCCTCCTCCTGATTCCTGGGATCACCTCCCAAAGAAACTAGAGGTACCCCACTCCTTGTCTCAGGCACTATTTTCAGCTATAAACACAAATCCTCTGAAGCGGTCACAATTAATGCCCCATTTTACAGGTGAGGAGCCAGGCTATGTCTGCCTGACTTGGGCTAGACGGGTCACCCATCCCGCCTGCCCACAAGGACAGTGGTCCTTGGGGATGCAACCACAGCCAGCCTTCACTGAGCTGGCCGGGACAGAGCTTAGGCCTGGGAGCTGGAATATCAGTGGGCTCAGGAAGAGGCGCCTCGACCACAGAGAACACCCAATGGGCAGTGCTTGTCTCAGTTCAACCTTGAACCCTTCTCTGTGAAAGCAAAACCCCTTAACATTTGACCTCATTTTTGTTTTGCTTTTGTTAATATACACAACATATATACAAACACATACACAGATTTATGTGTATAAATATATATTAACAAATACTTGTGTGTGTGTGTGTGTGTGTGTGTGTGTGTGTGTTGAGAAGGTTGGAGAGAAATTCACCAAAAGTTAAGAGCATTCTTTGACAGTGGTAGATAATATCTCTATTTTGTGTGTGTTTTACCATGTTTTCTAATTTTTTCCATAGTGAAATATTACTGTGGAAAGAGGCAAAAGCATTATTCTTTTTAAAAGAAATAAAGATTAAAATAAGTAAATGAAAGAGAGAGAAAAAGAGAGAATGAGAGAGAGAGAAAGAAAGAAAGAAAAAGAAAAAAGAAAAAGAAAAAGAAATCAATCAATTCCNTAAAGATTAAAATAAGTAAATGAAAGAGAGAGAAAAAGAGAGAGAATGAGAGAGAGAGAAAGAAAGAAAGAAAAAGAAAAAAGAAAAAGAAAAAGAAATCAATCAATTCCTCTTCAGAGGAATTCATCGTTAACTGAAACCCAGACAGTGAGCACCAGGACCCCTAGGAAGTGGGGAAAACCCCATTCCTGCCAGCAAGCTTGACTCTTCCCGAAACCTAGCAGTGCAGGAGAGCCAGGTAGAGGAGACAGGAAAGGTGAGTACAAGGAAGAGAAGCTTGAAAAGCCAGACCAAGCAACTGGGCACACAAGTGCACTGGGGTGGAGGAGGGGCTGGGAGAAGAGCCAGGGGCCCCTTACTGTAGTGACAGGCCGCAGGTGTGGATGAGATGCCACGAAAGGGCTCTGGAACAAATGGGCAAATTCTTAGCCTTCACACACAGCAATAGACAACATTTCATCGTCATCCCATTTGGGGGGGTTTCCATTCACGTGGAGTGCTGAGAAGGGAACTATTTGTTCAAGTCAGCCAGCTGCCCTTTGTGAATTCCACACATTTAAATTGAGCGCCCTTGTTCCAGTCATCAGGCTGTAAACCCTTGAGTTCAGGGACTGCGATGGCCTTATGTACTATTGTCACCGCCATGAGCTGTTAACTTGGGGACTGGTAGACACCCAATAAACAGAATGAATGAGCAATCCTACCACTGTCCCACCTTGTACCAGAACAGGTTGCTGGGCCAGATGGAAAGAAACTCAGAAGACCTGAGTTTTTGTCCCTGACCTTCCAGCAACCCATCTCATGACCTTTGGGAGGTCAGCTAGTTACCTTGGGATTCGATTTCCCCCCAATCAGAAGAGCTTACCCTGAAACGAAATCTAGCAATGAAATAACACATCAGCTATTATAAACTTTCTGCTCCTTAGGGCAAAGAACTGGCAGCAATGGAGGGTATAAATCCTTCTTGTCCTCAAATCCTAGCACCACAGGAAGTCCAAAGGGGTCAGCCATGGGGTCCACGAGGCTCTCTTCAGACTACTGAGACTGAGGCAGTGGTGTTGGGGGCTGGGAGTGTGGCTGGGCTGGGTGTGTGGCCGGGCTGGGTGTGGATCTTTCAGCTTCTCTTCAGTGGCCTCTCCTCTGGGATCTTGCTGCCTTAATGGAGGCTGCATTAGCTAATCTAGTGATTCAATTAGTTCTAAATGCTCCTGGCCTGAGAAGGAGGGATGGCAAGGTGGGGATTTGCTGGCTCCTATTTGCCGGAAAGGGTTTCCCAAGACAATGGAGCTGCAATTTGAATTCCCAAGTCTCCCACTTCCCTCTCCATTCAAGAGCCCAGGGTCATCAACCCAAATGAGATCATGGCATGTGAAAGCACTTCGTAAACTATTTTTATTACTCATTCCATGACTTTTCCAGCCAACCTCTGGGGCGGGGGGGCTGCCCAGTGACAGAGGGACGAGCGAGGCCCCAGGCCTAACCTTGAGGAATCCCAGGCCAGTGGTTTTTCTGACTTTGCAGAATGGAAATGACATTTAGATCCTCTGCAGCGAAGATCCAGTCTTTCTCCAGTGACAGCTCCGCTGTCATGTGCGGAAACAATCACAGACTGCCTCTACCATCTCCTACTTGTTCCAGGGGCCTTGTGTCCTCAGAGACACCTGACTCTGAGGACCATCCCAGCTGTCAGTTCCTAAGGGGCACATCTCAGTCCCTGGCAAGAAGGGACAGAAATGGAAATGTGAAAGGAGGGAGGACAGCAAAAGAGAAGACAGGTGACACAGAAGTGAGTCTCTACCACCTGGAGGTCCTTTCTCTTGCCACAGAAGAGTGGTTTTTTCTAAAGTCCAGGAATTGCTACTGACTCCTGGAAGCTGTTGGGATTGAGTGGGGAGCTGCTACCTCTTTGATCCAAAGGCCTGTGTAAAATGAGAGTATTAGATTGGAAAAGTGGTTCTGACTTTGGCTGCACATTGGAATCACCTGGGAAGCCTTAGAAAGTTCCACGTCTCAGCGCCATTCACAAAGACTACAGTTGAATTGGTCTGGGTGTGCAGTCTGGACATGCAATGATCTTCCTTTCTCCCTGCAGTGGCGTGCCAGTAAACCAGCTCTCAAAACAGAAGAGTCCTCACGTGTGGCATCTGCCAATGTCCATGGTGTCAAAACCATCACTGTGGCCTATTTCAAGCAACCAATAGTGTAGCAAGTGGCTTCAGCACACCACTGTCTCCCCGGGATTCCAAGCTGCCACAGAGTGGAGAAACACTAGAGCTAGCCTGTGAGCCACCTGGGACCAGGGAGCCCCAAGTCCCCAGAGCAAAGGTGAAAAGGAAGGGTCCAGTCGTGACTCACACAGAGACACCCCCATCCACCCCACCTTTCTCTACCAGCCCTGGAGGCCATCCGCTCATCCCCTTCTCCCCCCCAACGGCACTCTGAAGTGGTTTGTAGAGATAAAGGACAAAGAAGGAAAG
>NW_023184602.1:0-1796 GCF_002007445.2 Ailuropoda melanoleuca | reverse complement strand
CATGCTGGAGAACAGCTTGGAGAGCTTTTGTAAATCTAAATATGGCACCTCCGCTCTTGCGTGGTTGTCCTGGAGAAATGAAAATGAACGTTCACACACAAATCTGTTCGTGAGTGTTCACAGCGGCTTTATTCATAACAGCCCCAAACTGGAAGACACCAGGTGTCTTTCAATTAGTGAATGGTTCAACAGAGTGTGCACAGTGGCACCCTGGGATTCCACTCAGAAATGAAAGGCACAAACCACCAAAACACGTAACAACCTGGATGAATACGCAGGGGGTTATGTTGAGTGACAAAGTCAATCTGAATCGATTACATACTGCATGGTTCTGTTTAGAGGACCTTGTGGAGATGACAAAACTCTGCAGGGTGGGAACACATTAACTTTTGCTAGGGAACAAGGATGGAACCATCAAGGGGTAGCTTTGAAGGGATGAAACAGTTCCGAGTACTGACAGTGCTGGTCGCNTGCACAGTGGCACCCTGGGATTCCACTCAGAAATGAAAGGCACAAACCACCAAAACACGTAACAACCTGGATGAATACGCAGGGGGTTATGTTGAGTGACAAAGTCAATCTGAATCGATTACATACTGCATGGTTCTGTTTAGAGGACCTTGTGGAGATGACAAAACTCTGCAGGGTGGGAACACATTAACTTTTGCTAGGGAACAAGGATGGAACCATCAAGGGGTAGCTTTGAAGGGATGAAACAGTTCCGAGTACTGACAGTGCTGGTCGCTACACATGGAGTTATGCTGCATAAAACCATATGCACACGTGTGCGCGCACACACACACACACACACACACACATGCACACCACATATGACGACACGTGAAAACTGGTCTGTAGTCTAGATAACTATATTGTACCAAGTTGATTTCTTGGTTCTGATATTATATTACATTGACATAAGATGCTAACATTAGTGAAAAGAGTGAAGGGTTCAATGGAATCTGCGTACTAATTTTGAAACTTTCTGTGAGTTTATAGTTTACTTCAAAATAAAACATTAAAAAACAAAGATAGCAAAGGCATTAAGAAGCAATTTTAGAATTTCCTATTATAATACATTAGAATAAAAATAGCTACTTCAGCTTTTCTTCATGAAGTCACTGAATGCATAATGGGGAAAGCAAGAAGCTAACGTGAGAACTCAGTCTTCTATAAGGGAGGAGATATCTAGAATCCTGTAATATAAGGGCACGTAGTCTGCCGATTGCACTGAAATTTGTTGAGCTTGAGAAGGGCCCTGAAAAAGTGCTCTGCTAAAGCGGCCTCAGTCTCGTCTGTGCACAAGGATATGCCTNACAAGGATATGCCAAAAGTAGGAGGCCTGTTCTGAGGAGCAAATCCAGGATCCACAAGTTTGGAACAACTCAGGGCAGAGCAGGGCCTGAGTATGGGCAGCAGGCAAGCAGTGGCTAAACTTTATCCCTTGAAGAGAGGGAGAGGCTAACCCAGTGAGAGCCCCGCCAGGTGACGCGCAGAACATCACACAGAATAGAGGAGCCTCCTCTCACATCTGCAGAGTTCTGCTCCTATGTGGCCATTCAACTTGTCAACAGCTGGCCTATTAAGAGTTCACTTCATTCTAAGATAAATAACAATGAAAAGAAGAAAATAATTTTTCTAAATGCTGTGAACAGAGAAAAAAAAATAGGCACACACACAATAGTTAAGGATGTGGAAGAGAATTAATTATTTTTTGGCTAAAAGATGTAAAAATATTACTTATTATTTCCCCAAGAAACAAAAGGTCTTGATAAATATCTTGTTTCTGTCAAATA
>NW_023184601.1:1046-1272 GCF_002007445.2 Ailuropoda melanoleuca | reverse complement strand
GCCTCACTGGGTCGTTTTCTCCATCACTGCACCCCATGCGTCAGAACAGCATCAAAGACATGGGAGAAGCTACAGAAACACTCGCTACACATGTGGGTGCAAATGAAGGCATAACACACAAGCACACCTCGGGTCAGAGTGTCACGTGTGCGGGTGCTTCTCCAAATTGCTCTGCCTGCTCCATGCCTGTGGCTGATTCCCCCGCCAGCACTCCAGGCCCTCTGGG
>NW_023184601.1:280-792 GCF_002007445.2 Ailuropoda melanoleuca | reverse complement strand
GCCTGGGGTCGTCCCTGGTCCATCAGGGCACTGTGTTCTCTGTGAGGGAGACCAAGGAGGCTTTCCTCTCTTATACATTGAACACACAGGTTTCTTCTTTTCAGTAATTTATTTATCAATAAGCATTTTTTCAATTTTTCAATTCTATTTTTACATTTTCAGGTATTCACAAAACAACTACAATAGTCTAGACTCTGCATCATGGAGTGTGTGTGTGTGCAGGCCCACGTGCCCAGGAGTGTGCGTGTGTCATCGAGAGAACACTTTGTACTTTGACTGCATAAAATTATTAAATGTTAAACAATAAATACTATCTTAAACAAAACAACAAAGATTAAGAAAAAATTACACAGCAAGGAGAAATGGTTGTAAATTCTTAAGTTTCTTATCTATAAATTTAAGATTAACCTAAATGCTATGCATTTAGGACTAAAATAGGAATTCAGGACTAAAATATGAATTGAGGACTAAATATGAATTTAGGACCAAAATTTTAATTGAGGATGAAAATA
>NW_023184601.1:0-186 GCF_002007445.2 Ailuropoda melanoleuca | reverse complement strand
TTTAAGGTTTTTTTTTTCCTTTGGTCTCTGTTTTTAAAACCCTTCCAATTTTATTCACATCAATATTGAGTTAGTTCTGCAGATCCAAAACGCTGGTCCCAGTGCATGGAAACGGTCTTCTTTTGAACGTGTCTATCCATGTCAACAATAGACATGTCTTAAGTCATCGTGGCATTAATTTAAATC
>NW_023184600.1:0-1081 GCF_002007445.2 Ailuropoda melanoleuca | reverse complement strand
CATGTATTGAGTTTGAGAAGTTCTTTGTAGATCTTGGATACCAGTCCTTTATCTGTAGTGTCCTTTGCATACCGGTATTTCTGGGCTTTTGTTCTCTGGCAGCTTTCGCTGGCGGTTTTCTGTGACTCTTCTGAGAGAGCAGCAGTAGCCGTATCCTAGCCTCTGTCTCAGAACAGAGAGATCGCAGTCTTCTCTTCACTGAGCTCTCTTGGACACTTTAACTTCATTTCTTTTGGTGCTGCTAAAAACCTTCACAGCGATCCGGGCTGTGTGCCTCGCAGCCGCTCTCCCAGTCCTCGCTTCCAGGGCCGCTGCATCTCTGCCCTTTGTGCGTCTAACACCTCCAGCTGCCCAGTTCCCACGTGTGCTCCCAAGGTCCCGGTTTCAGTCTGGTCGCAGACGAGCTCCGGAGCGCCGGTTTTCAGTCTGGTTTCTCTGCCGCTACAAGTCAGNCGCTACAAGTCAATGAGTACAGCCTGCTCCCCAGTGCAGGTGGCTACTGCTTCCCAGCGCCCGAGCGCAGCGGCTCCCTCCCCCTTTCATTTATCTTCCAATATCTGCGTGCAGAATCACGTCTCCCCGCTTCGTACCTCGATACCCAGCGCGGGAGATGTTCGTTTGTAGAGATCCAGATGTATCTCCTTACATCTCAGGCTGATTTCGTGGGTGTTCAGGATGGTCTGGTAGATATCCAGCTTGATTCAGGGGACCAGCTGAAAAAGAGTCCCCTACTCCTCCACCATTGTTTTTCTTCCCTAGAGTTTTCTATATATAGTATCAGGCCATTGGCAAAGTTACAGTTTTACTTCTTCCTTTCCTATTTGGATGCCTTTTATTTCTTTTTCTTGCCTAATTGCTCTGGTTAGGCCTTCCTATATTTTGTTGAATAGAAGTGGTAACAGTGGGCCTCCTCATTTTGTTCCTGACCTTAGAAGAAAAGCTTTCAGGTTTTCACCATTGAGTATGATGTTAGCTGTGGGTTTGTCATATAAGGCCCTTATTATGTTGACGTATATTGCCTTTATACCCACTTTATTGAGATTTTTTATCATAAGGTGATGTTAAATATTGTCAAATGCTT
>NW_023184599.1:0-2797 GCF_002007445.2 Ailuropoda melanoleuca | reverse complement strand
ACAACTCTCGGCGTTTTTCTCTGAATTTAAAAAGTTAGGGAGCACTGGCAGATGATATTCTACTACCATTATTAATAAGCCAAATAAGGTACATCAGGCAAGAGTTGTTCTTAGATATTCCAAGCAGCAACCTTTTGATCATTTTTTAAGTATTTAGTTCCCCAAATCTTCTCTTGGACAAGTGGGGCATTGGGTTTTTGGCGTTGGTTATGACATTATAAGCTAATCCAGGGTGCTGGCCTGGCTTCCAAATATGGAGGCAAAAGAAACCTCAAAATGTGGTTGGGGGACAACAAAGCCAGGTGCCCGCGCACACACATGGAGTCTAAAGGAGAAAGTGCTAGAGTGGCCGGAAGAAAATCCAGATGAGATTAGAGAGGGATTTGATTTCTGGCTCTACTGCCTTAGGCTGGGCTTCTCATCCTTGAAGATCCTGGTTAGTGTCTTGTCCTGATAGACGCAATTCAGTAGCTTAGTTTTGCTTCTTCCCACCTTTCCTCCAGGAACATATTCAGAAGGATAAGGAGAATGAAACTTCTAGAGCCAGCTGGGAGAGAACACAAACATAAATTCTAAGCTGTACGTACATGTAACCAGAAGCAGCAGAGACAGAAATGAAGCAGGAAGAGGTGGCAGGGCAGCCATGATGGGAATGAGAAAAAGGGCAGAGATTAGAGAGGTTTGAACATATTCAGTCTCAAAGGGCAGAGCTCCACCTAGGGCCCAGGATGGGGAGGACAAGATTCTTTGCTGTGTCATTTTGTTGGTGGACAGTGTAGTATTATTTTTTTCCTTAGCCAGGCTAAGGTTAAGGGCTAATTTCCAACTCTCTTCTCTGTATGGCTAAAAACTTTGTCTCCTCTCTTTTTGTGTCCAGTTTATTACCTTCATGTTCAAATTGTGCTCTGTTTTAGGATCCTGAGGTGAGTTTTTACTTCCTTGTAAGTTCAGACTTTCAGTTTAAGATATTGTTGTGATATTTAAGAATCATGCATCTAAGTGTCTTGCCTCATTTTTTTCCTTAAATGTAAGGATTGAATAGGTTCACATGGTTCAAAGACCATAGATGCCATACAGCTCACTATGAGAAAATTATCTGTTGGGGTTAATGTCGAGCGTGAAATCAGCCATAATAGCTGGCTTGCTACAATGTAACACAGAGGTCTTTGAGGGCAGGGACAGTTTCAGAGAAGGGTCTAGGCCTTTGGAATGCCGAGGCCTACGTGACCACTATGCTGTTGGAATGCCCTGGGAAGTTGCCTTCCTGAAATTTGCCAAGCCCAAAACAGCCGCCCTGTGATCTCAGAGATGTGGGCATTGTCCCTTAGGCTAACGTTTAACACAACACATAAATTACCATATTGTATCTTTTCTGTAAACAGATCCTCCCTGTTTCAGTAAGACCCTTTGTCTCACAGCTTGTGCTTGAGAAACAGTGATAAGGATTTGTGATTATCCCAAAGAACCAATAAAAGTGGGAGCAAAGAAGAGCAAATGGTCTTTGCCTCTGAGCGTTGACCCTCTTGCCGTCTCCTCTCTTTCACTGGCAAAGTTTGGAGTCATCTTTCATCCACTGGTACAGGGATTTCTGGCCATTCCCAGCAATTATCGAAACAAAATCTAGAACAGAATATTAGAAATAAATGGCTTAGAAAGAAGGGAGAGAAAAATTTAGAAGAAAAAAAGGCAAACAGTCCCAGCAAACAATACTATGCCTACATGTGGTAGAGAAGGAAAGGGCTTAGCTTAAAAAAAATGGTACAGCTCTTTCAAAAGTCAATTCAACCTTCCTGAAAGTATAGAACACCAGAGAGAAATTAGATACTAGAGGTACATCTTATTTAGTGTTTATATATAATATATATAATATACATATCATAGTGATATCTATCTATATCTATTTCTATAGATATGCATATATCTATCACTATGATATATATCTCAAAAACAAATGCTGTTCAAGATCTTGAACCTTTACTATCTGAGGAAAGAATCAATGTTTGGGGAACAAATGGCAGATACATTTGTCCTGACCAGGCTATTAGAGTCACAGTTTTCAGGATCATCAATAACAGATGAAGTTTAGGAACCCGTCAAGGACAATTCTCCACTTGCCTTTCACAGGAGATGGGTTTTCCAGGCTTAAGCAATTCTATAGCAGGAGCCAGAGAAAAAGCAAATAAGCACCAGGACTGGAAATGCCTATTCATAAGGAATAGTCACGGATATATCATTAAAGTTGCCTTCTTTAAAGCGAGAATTGCAGAAGGAACACAGTAGCAGCTATCTGTGCGGTACTATTGTATACGTACGTCTCCCATCCCATTTTATCCTCACAACTACCTCCTAAGTAGAGGTTACTAGTGAACCATTTGAAGAAGAGGTGAGTGAGTGACACCGAGGTTAAGTAGTGTTGCAGATTGCGGCTAGTAAACAGCTCATATGCAACCCCGTACGATGGGGCTTCAGAATTAAGTCCTTAATGCAATATTCAGAGTGATACACTATCACCAAGTCAGCCCCTGAATGTGCATTTGTATGAATCCACTTATCTCCTTATGGTTTAATTTAGTTACTTTAGTTAGTTTCGCTGCTGTGATCAATTCTCTATACTGATCTTGACCTTCTTGTATGACTCTGTAGATGTATTTAAAATACAAACATATAGAATGAGCTATGCTTCTAACAAATGCAAAAGTATTTACCAGGCAACTCATGATTAGTGCCAACTGTTCCTAATGCTTCTGACAAATAGCAAATTACTTGCTAACAAGCAGATGCTTCGAACTAGACCTGT
>NW_023184598.1:0-1065 GCF_002007445.2 Ailuropoda melanoleuca | reverse complement strand
CTCCTGGGCCTGGGCTCGCGCAGGGGCTGCCGAGCGTGGCCGCACCCCGAGAGGGACACCGGGCAGGAGGAACAGAAAGGTAAACGCAGAAACCACAGAAACCGGCCTCTGGACCCTGCCACGGAGCTCAGAGGCTCAGCGTGGGCGGCTGTGCTGCCTCCCTCCGCTGCCTGGAAGGCCTGGGGCCCCGGGTCATAGAAGTCTGCCGTGAGGGCCAGCATCCTGGTCCCCGTGACCTTGGCCATGGAGCTCCCGCCCTGGAGCTGCAGTTCTGGCAATGAGGCTGTGCTCCTGAAATGAGGCCGCGGCAGAGAGCTGCCTCGCATGTGCTGGGTGGTGTCCCCTTTTCCTTCCCCGCCCCCCACAGCTGGTACCCTCTGTCCCTGGGGCAGGTGATGCAAGGGGGTGGGCACCCGCTGGCCAAGCGGGGGCACAGGCCCCAGGGAGAGGCTCCCACCTGCCCTTCTCTATCCTCTGACTGGTGCAGACAAGGGGACAGTGATCAGGGCTGGAAGCCAGGGGGCTGAGGGATAGAAAGCACCCGGGAAGGCCCAGGGAGTCAGGAGGAGTGACATCTGTGCTGAGACCCAGAGGATAAGGGACTATGGAGAATGGGAGTTTTGTCCAAAATGCAGTTTTATTCCTTCGGTGAATCCTGTGCAGTTCAGACCCCCCTTACTGCAGGGAAAGATTCTGGACCCACAGCTGGCAATGTCCATCCCGGTGGCTTATCAACCTCCTTTCTCACCCCCATCCGATCACGAGCATTTCCCAAATACCTTCTCTGCGGCAGGCTTGGTTCCTGGAAGCAAGACCTCCACCCTCAAAAAGTAAGACCCTTGCCCACTCTCCAGCCTCTGCTGCTAACGCTCACGCTCACGGGTGCAGGTTAGCTCAGCATAACAGCCCAGGAGGTGGGGTTTGTTATCATCCCCATTTTCAGATAAGAACACTGAGTCACAGAACAGCTATGCAACCGGTCCAAGGTTACAGTCCAAAGTGGCAGAGCCCGGGGTAGGACAGAGTTGAATCATAGAGAAGTGTCAACATGAGAAGGTGGAGCTT
>NW_023184597.1:0-597 GCF_002007445.2 Ailuropoda melanoleuca | reverse complement strand
GCGTCTCTGCATGAATTGTGAGAAGCAGCAAGGACTACCATTTTTCCAGACTTTTCTAGGATGTTTATATATAGTGAACAGTCTCTGAAGATAGAGGTATTATCTCTATCCAAAGCAAAAACAAGCATTCTTACTATCCTTTAAAAGATAGCAGTTCCCTAAGCTCAAGTTCCCCTCCATTAATGAAACCCNCCATTAATGAAATCTACTCAATATTTAGGGATCACCTGACTCTTTTTGTATAACCCTTTGGCGATTGTGTTTGGGGAACTGGCAAAAGAAGATGTCTATACCCCAGCTGCTGCTACTACAGTGAGAGATGAAGTTCTTGGCATCTGATTCAGGAATTTTATATCTTCTGCCAGGATCCACAACACTGGGATGCTAACTTGGTAGTGGAATACTTTGCAGGTAGGGTAAAATCAAAGCCTTCACAGTTGTTGACACTGAACAAATAAATGAACATGTTATGGATAATCTCTGCCATATATGGAGCAGAATTCTCATGACTTTGAAGGAAGATAACACTTACCTCACTGGCATTCTTTTTTCTTTCTTCTCTATTACCAGTATAACACTGCACTCAGCACTTCTTCA
>NW_023184596.1:0-795 GCF_002007445.2 Ailuropoda melanoleuca | reverse complement strand
TATTGTCCTTGCCACAATGGCTTTTCTGAAGCACTACTCTTCCTCCATTTTTAATAGACTACCAAAACAAACAAAGATGGTATGAGAGTGTCTATTACGCCCAGACATATCCTTTGCAATCACCAACTTCACCGATATAGCTCATTTATTAGTGTACAAAAGATCTTTATGTTACATTGTGTGCAATCAGATATTTTAGAATGTATATATTTGTGTATTGTTACATATGTGAGTGAAAATTCTAACTCCTGAACATATTCTTATTTGTGAAAATGAAATACACTGTCAATAATAAGTTTGGATATGCAGATCATTCTCATTGACAAAGCTGAATCTCAGTGAATTTATCAACCAGTCCTCCTCTTAGACCATTAGTGCTAGGTTCATCAAATGCATAGTGGGTGAGAATGCCAACCCTGAAGGAAGAACGGTTTCAATTGTGTGGCTCCAATGATTACGAGCTGACTGAACTTAGATAAGTCATATTATGCCTTTGAGCTTTAGTTTTCTAAAGTGTAAAATAGAGCTAATGAATTTTATTTCTCTAGATGGTTAAAAAGGATTAGAAATAATATATACTAAGTTCCATGACCCGCATATAGCTCCTAGAGGTGCCCAAGAAGGGGCAAATGGATAAAAATGAGTTGGTTTCACACACACACACACACACACACACACACACACACACACACACGAGAGAAACATGTCAAGTAAAAGAAAAGCTGTACTTTGTCTACAAGATGTTTGAAAACATCTGGGTTTATTTTCAGTTTTTATGCCTATATTTGGCATTAA
>NW_023184595.1:777-1005 GCF_002007445.2 Ailuropoda melanoleuca | reverse complement strand
CTGGCAAGACTTATCCAAAAGAAAAGAGAAAGGACCGAAATTAATAAAATTATGAATGAAAAAGGAGAGGTTACGACCAACACCATTGAAATTGGAAGGAATATTAGAAATTTTTATCAACAGCTATTTACCAATAAACTAAGCAATCTGGAAGAGATGGAGGCCTTCCTGGAAACTTATAAACTACCAAGACTGAAACAGGAAGAAATAGATTTCTTAAACAGGCCA
>NW_023184595.1:0-604 GCF_002007445.2 Ailuropoda melanoleuca | reverse complement strand
GAAAGCTACCAAACTCATTCTATGAGGCCAATATTACCTTGATCCCCAAACCAGGCAAAGACCCCCTCAAAAAGGAGAATTATAGACCGATATCCCTAATGAATATGGATGCCAAAATCCTCAACAAGATCCTTGTTAATAGAATCCAACAGCACACTAAAAGGATTATCCATCATGACCAAGTGGGATTCATACCTGGGATGCAAGCGTGGTTCAACATTCGCAAATCAATCAGTGTGATACATCATATCAACAAGAAAAGACTCAGGAACCATATGATCCTCTCAATTGATGCAGAAAAAGCATTTGACAAAATACAGCATCCTTTCCTGATTAAAACCCTTCAGAGTGTAGGAATAGAGGGTACATTTCTCAATCTCATAAAAGCCATCTATGAAAAGCCNATGAAAAGCCTACTGCAAATATTATTCTCAATGGGGAAAAGCTGGAAGCCTTTCCCTTAAGATCAGGGAACACGACAAGGATGCCCACTCTCGCCACTACTATTCAATATAGTACTAGAAGTCCTTGCTACAGCAATCAGAAGACAAAAAGGGATCAAAGGTATCCAAATCAGCAAAGAAGAAGTCAAAATGTCTCTCTT
>NW_023184594.1:416-749 GCF_002007445.2 Ailuropoda melanoleuca | reverse complement strand
CTGGACGCTCTGCTTTATTACCAATGAGAAGGGCGCTGAGTCCTCGGAAATCCTGAATCTTTTCATTCATGCTGCCTTACTCACGAGAGATGATGATCGTTGATATTTCCCTGCACTATGTGGGGTCTCAGAGACCACTAGGGGCACTCTTGTCAGGCTTCCGCGACCACTTTCCCTCATGTTTCCCTATTCACGAAGGGTGATGATAGTGCTAAGACGGTCCCTGTACGGTGTTGTTTCTGACGGACGTGTTTTGGGCTTTTTGATCCATTGCCGCAAGCAGTTTTGACAGGATTTCCCCAGGGAGCAAGCATTTCGTTGGAAGCGGGTTTT
>NW_023184594.1:0-255 GCF_002007445.2 Ailuropoda melanoleuca | reverse complement strand
AGGCCCCTACACCCAATGTGGAATCGGGGTCCCCAGTGAAAAGGCTGCTGTTCGCTGGAGGTGTTTTCCTGGACGCTCTGCTTATTACAAATGAGAAGGGTGCTGAGTCCTCGAAAATTCTGAACCTTTCATTCATGCTCCCTTACTCATGAGATATGATGATCGTTGATATATCCCTGCACTCTGTGGGGTCTCAGAGACCACTATGGGGCACTCTCGTCAGTCTTCCACGACCACTTTCATTCATGTTTCCCT
>NW_023184593.1:0-821 GCF_002007445.2 Ailuropoda melanoleuca | reverse complement strand
AGTAAACCAGGAAATCATTGAGCTAAAATTCAGATTTCCCAATAAAAGGGAAAAGTACAAAAATTAGCATACTCTAGAAGCAACCTCTTGTTGATTCTTTGGTTACAGCTCCTGGGAGGAAAGTCTCTCTCAGTCCTTTGTCNTGGTTACAGCTCCTGGGAGGAAAGTCTCTCTCAGTCCTTTGTTTGAGGCAATCCTGGGACCCCTTGACCGAAGCTCTAAGTGGTCAAGTGTGCTGGTTCTGACTCCATCAGAGGAGTAGGGACTAGTCCTCGGGATCAGGTGCTCAGCACAAGCTGTCTTTGTAGCAGACACTCAACAAATTCCAGTCAGTGGATGTTCACATTTAGACTGCTTGTGGTTTTAGGTGAGTTCACTTTCCCCAACTGCTGAGGAACAGCACTTGGAGTGCCTCGCGGGGCAACTGCTAGCTTTGCTGGGCTGGATGACTTCTAGCCAAAGGATCCTGAAGCATATTTGTGTCTTCAATAATGCTTTGCGTTCAAGAATTTCAGTTCAAAGAAACCATTTACCACGTATCTTTCTGGCAGGTTCCAAAATAGATCAGGTAAAATATATCATCTTTCTGGCAAACTTAGGAAAAATCTGAAGTCACTAAATGTCAAAAGACCGAGTCCTACTTTTAATTATTCTGAGACGTTAGGATGAAAAAAGGTGATGTGTGTGTGTGTCTATGGAGCTCATTAAAGCCTTCAGAGAAATAGTCCATGGAAACAGATGGTTAGGACTAAAAATCAGAGAGAGAATTATTTTCTCCTCTGGCCTTCAGAAGCCCCTTTTCTGATGAGTTCTAGGGAGAA
>NW_023184592.1:0-2651 GCF_002007445.2 Ailuropoda melanoleuca | reverse complement strand
TATTTATTTTTCTGGTTGTTCTGAATACCATGAATCTACCAGTCCCTTATTCATTGTACTCTACCAAGTACTCCATCATTTTCAACAATTTTCTTACACGTGCAATTAATTCTCCACATTCTGTTTCAAATATAATCAGTCCCTTTAGTGAGACACATATATTTCCACCCTTAATGCTGCCTTTACCCCTTAATGCTCCATCACTGCACCACAGCTATGGGCAGAGACATTAACCTCTTTCCTCCAGAATGGGGTCTCTACTCTATGAGCCAACGTCAAAAGCCATGATGTTATTTCTTGCCCTTGTCTTGCCTCTCTCCATCTGAAGCCTCTGTCTTATAAACATTTGAGAGTGAGTGTGATCAGAGTTCCAGTATTCTCAGATTGCCACACTTTACCTAGAGTTTCCACCCTAAGATTAGGAGCTACACCAGGTAAAACAGCCATACTCCTCTTGGCTATTCTCATCAAAACCACAGTTTCTACATCATGAGGCTATGGACAATGAGAAATCTCTTGGAACCTACTGTACCCAGAGTGAAAATACAGGTCTGTACTGTGAGCTGGAGTGAGATGGAACCCTCACATTCTGGCCACACCCACCCAGTACCCAGTTCCTGGTATAGAGCTCTCATTACCTGCAGCTGGAGGGCTGGAAGTAGGAGCATTCTCTGGCATACATGTCACAAACTCTCTCTGTCTTTAGGAAGATTCATTAGGATTTTCTTGAATAAATGTTTTGCCACTTGCTGTTTGCCCTTGGGACAACTTCTAGAGAATATAAGTGGTTTTGATTTTGTTGGTATGTTTGCTTTCTCTTTTTAAATAAATTTTTCTACCAAAGTGGATGTTTTACTGGAAAGAGGGTTCACTGAGCTGCTCATTTTGTCTTTCTGAAAGTTGCCCCATTTCTAGCTCCCCACACAGTTTTTAATGCAACTCTTTTCTTGCAGCATAGAAATTTAGCATAAGGAGATTTTGGGGTAGAGGGACAAGGGCTTAAGGAAGTACATCAAGAATACTCATTAACAAGGCAAACTTGAGAGGTGATTTCTCAAGGTGACCTTGAGTTCTCCAGTAACCCACAATGGCATCTCTCCACAGTGATCAAACATTGGCTAACTACTTCTATAAATATATATTTTGATATGACCTGCTACATATATTTACTTATAAAAAAATAACTTAATTTCCTTTTGGCTATCCATTCATCTGTTACTTTATATTCATGGACTTTCCATGATGTAGAGCTCCCCAGTAGTAATAATAATAATAATAACAACAACTGTACATTTATTCAAGACACCTTTGTACCAAATTTCTATGAATCAAACACATAATTTTGATAAAATAATCTATGATTCAAGAATTATTATTATCCTCTCTCTATAAAGGCAAATAGGAAGCAAAGGATTAAGTAATTTGTTCAAAGCAAAACTGTTATCAAGGTCATCAAGATATCATAAGTTATCAAGATACCATAGTTATCATAGTTATCAAGGGAGCCAAGTTGGAGTCAGGCAGCAGAACCCCAGAGACTAAACCATGGCCTGACCATCTACAATCTTTCTTCTCCTTAGAGTTTAGAAATAAGCTTATATTGAAATCAAACCAATGGGGCTAATAGATATTTGGCTTTCAGAAAAAAACTCTGTATTGACATGAATCTGAGTATGTTAGGATCCTTCCTTCATCTACTGCTATGTGGCTGTAGAGACTAAGACTGCAGAAAGGAAAGCAGCTAAAAGTTGGAAATTACTTGAGACGTGCTGCCACCATCCGAACCTTGAATCTGGCTGCTTTAATTCATGAGTAACTCAACAACTGAAAGTTATTTAAGGTAATACATTTATACCAGTTCTTTCAATCTCTTGAGTATCTTAACTGAGGTTCACAGATTCCGACGTTCAATGAGATGCCCTGAAAGACACAATTTTGGTGGCTTGTTCTATCAGCAAAAACACAATACTTAAAAAGTTGTATCATGACAGCACTGTCACTTCCCTCTAAGGAAAAAATAATACGTGTATATCTGTGTGTATGCATGTGCATGTTTACGCAAATGTACATTCAGTCATGGTTCTTGTTTTCTGTCATATTAAAAGAGAAAATGCATGCATATATGCAGCATATGTGTGTATGTCTGTTTATAGACAAATACAAATTTTATTATGATTCCGTTTTTTTTCTTAAGATATATTTATTTACTTTAGAGAGAGAGAGAGAACACATGAGTGGGAGGAGGAAACGGAGAGGGAGAGAATCCTTAAGAAGACTCTGCGCNCTGAGTGCCACGCCCAATGCAGGGCTTGCTCCCAGTACCCTGAGATCATGACATGAGCTGAAACCAAAAGACGTATGCTCAACTGACTGTGCCACCCAGGCGCCCCAGTTATTATAGTTCTTCTTTGTTTGCTTTCATGTTGGCAAAAAAATAAAATTCAGGTTCACAATATTGCTTGTGAACTCCAACACTCTTCCAACACAACCAAGAAATACATATTTTCTGAATGATTTACAAAATTGAGGCCTATTAATATGAGTTGAAAGACTGATATCCTCCATTTTATTATATAAAAGAAAATTATTACATAAAATGTAGTTTATAAGCACAATTTGTTTGTTTTATCCAACGCTAAAAAAAAAAAAAA
>NW_023184591.1:747-1278 GCF_002007445.2 Ailuropoda melanoleuca | reverse complement strand
CAATACAATGTACAATATACAATCAAACATCATTAAGTACAGTCACCATAAATACAGTCCTCATAAAAAAACACGTTTATCCATGTTCACAACTTAGCTTCTGTCTTTAAGGCACATATGTTTGTTAAGGGCAGAAGCAGGTTCTTGGTTCTCTTTCCATTCAGAATACTTTTGCCCTGTGACATTAACAATGACAATAACCCTCTGATACCTGGCATGGTCCTTGACAGGTGGTTAAGAGCATCTTCAGCAGACATTGGCAGGGCTGATTTCCTGTGGGAGCAGGCAGCTGCTGAGCAGGGGCATGGGCTGATGAAAACCCAGGCAGGAAGATCACTCTGATTGTGGAGGAGGATTGGCAGCTGGAAAGTAAAGAGGTTCTTACTGTGAAAAAGAGGGAGACCTGAGAGCCCCTGCTGGAGGATCTGGGAGTCTGAGCAAGGAAGCAGGAGCCTGGGCTCTCTGGCAAAGTTTATTCTGGACTGATAATCAGTCCTTGGAATGCTTGTACAGTTGGGAATTATGAAATCA
>NW_023184591.1:0-670 GCF_002007445.2 Ailuropoda melanoleuca | reverse complement strand
GGGATGTAAGGATAGAAGGAACCAGATGCTGACATGCTGGTTCAGTGCACAGGAAGCTCACAACCAGGACACAGATCCAAACTGGAGGCTCGTCTGTATCCCATTACAGAAGATGCACTGTTTTATTCACGTCTGTCTTCATGTCACTCAGCTTTGAGCACCTGTCGCATGCCAGGCATTGTCATTGGGAGCTCAGTCTTTTCAGTCTGGGGAAATGCTCAGAATGATTCTGGGAGTGGATGGCACATGCTGCTGAGTGGGCCCTCAGATGCTGCAAGAGAATCATAATAGGAGTGCCTATGCTGACAAGGGAGTGACTGTGCTTCCAAAGGTTCGAGAGAGTGAGTATATGTTAGTGAAGCCCATAATTGGGGAGCATTATTGTTCTGCTCGAGGAATAGCACCTAGATGACCAATGGGGAGGGTCACACAATTCAGGGCTGATTTACCCTCAGGCAGTTCTAGTCATCTTCAACAGGATTATATAACACTCCCTAAAAGCACCTGGTGTTACAGAGAGAAGAAATGCCAGGTTTCATCAACCCCTTGTAGGGAAGACTGATGTCATCACTCCTGTGTTATTTCCATGTTGTTTATGCGACCACAGTTGGCTAATGGCACAAAAGAAGAAAAGTAGAGTTCATTTTTTGGGGAGGAAATTGGGAAAAAA
>NW_023184590.1:5429-5696 GCF_002007445.2 Ailuropoda melanoleuca | reverse complement strand
TATTTTAGCTCAAGTGAGAGGCTACCAGAAAGGCAAGGGATCTTTGTTCCTGCCATTCCAAGATTCAGAATCCAAAGGAGTATTAATAGGGTTAATTATGATAATGGTGATTATAACATGATTGATAACAACAATAATATAATTAGAAGGGCTCATGATATGTAATCGCCACTAATGTTCTAGACATGCAACTTATGTTCTATAAATGTTCTAAATGTTCTACAAATGTAATTCCCTCAGTGCAACCCACAGCCCCGTAATGTGGTC
>NW_023184590.1:0-2208 GCF_002007445.2 Ailuropoda melanoleuca | reverse complement strand
AAGTTCCATGAGTACATTTCCTATTGTGGGGATGAAATCAGTCCTCCTTCTATCCGGCAAAGTGTATGTCTGGAGCATACATGGAGACATACGTCAGGTCCTCACCCATCAGGTGCCAGGCGTCTGCTCAGCCCTCCAATCCTCACGATCGGCCCCTTTTGATAGGAGGTATGGTCCCTTTTAAAGAAAAGAGAACCGAGGCTCCAAACAAGTGAAAAAGTATCTCCTACTACGGAATCTGATACGTCAGTTAAGTACCAGAACCAAGATTTGAACCTCACCTGGTCGTAGTGAAGAGTTCCTGCCACTGAATCCATACTAAGATGAAGATGGAGATGATGACGGTGGTGGTGTCAGGGGGTGATTATGATGATGATGGAGATGAGGAGGATAATGAAGATGGAGATGATGATGACGATAAGAAAACTTCTCTTGAGCACCAACTATGTCCCAGTCATTGTTCTAAGCACTGAGGATATAAAACTCAACAAAGAGCTTTGCTTACATCACCTCTTCTAACAAGAACCCAATACCGTTATTCCTTTTCTAAGGGAGGTGGAGTTACTTCCTCGAACTCGCACAACTGGGAAGTGCTAGTTAGCCAAATCTGTCAGACTCCTAAGCTCGATTTCCTAAAGCAGTTGGAAATGGGTTCAAATCTGACCTCAGTTAGGTAACATACAAAGCCTGGTTTCCTCAACTACGCCAGCTCACAGAGTAGCATCTCTTCAACAAGGAACTCTGAGATGGCTCCGAGGCCAGAACTGGAAAAAACAAACAAACAGCAAAGATAACACGAATCCACGTCATAGATTCAAGTGAAAGTAATTTGTTTCATTTCACTTCCCTGGCCTCAACAGGGAAGCAAGAGAGAGAGGCCAGAAGCCATCTTTCTGTGGCTGACAAACACCAGCCCCAGAAATACAAACCAGCCGAGTGGGCGGCAGGCTTGCACTGACAAGGTGTCATGTTTGCAAAATGTTCCATCCTGATTTTCCATTTGGAGTCACAGAAGGCAATGTAGAGGTGGTTTTTCTCAACTCCTTAAAAGTTAGCGACCATCAAATATTTATGGCCCTTAGTGCAAGGCACTAAGGTTGCTCAGGAGGTGATATTTCCAAAGGGAAATATGCTTGTCTTTTAAAAAATTAAAAGGTTCCAGCCTCTGGAGCAAGTGAAGACCCCAACCAACAGCATCGGGCAGTTAAAAATATAGGTTTTCTCATCTTGCTCACCATCGCCCCAGGTTCTCAGAGGACCCTGACTTGTCCCTTCAAACCCTTGTCCAGGTTTGACATTCTGTACATTTTGATTTTGACATTCTATATACCTTTATATTATATATATTTTTGAGGTCTGTCTCCAAGTAGACTATAAACTCTACGAGGACAGGAACCTCATCTGTTTTTCTCACCACTCTCGTCCCAAGCATTTCAAACAGTGGCCTGAGCACGCATATATTCAAAAGTTCTGTTGAATGAAAAATGAATTCCCAAGCCAATCCCTTTGTCCTTGATACTAAGACATGCTCCAACTTACCCAGCAACACAGGGCACGGAAAAACAAGGTCAAACCATTAAATGTTGCTCTGCGCTGTTAAAAAAAAAATCTCCACTGGGATAGTCCAACATTGTACTGAAGGACTTCTTGTTGGACGGTCATGCAACATAGGGTTTCACCTGTCTGTATGTGAATTCACCTGTCTGTGAATTAGCTGTGAATANATTTTGACATTCTATATACCTTTATATTATATATATTTTTGAGGTCTGTCTCCAAGTAGACTATAAACTCTATGAGGACAGGAACCTCATCTGTTTTTCTCATCACTCTTGTCCCAAGCATTTCAAACAGTGGCCTGAGCACGCATATATTCAAAAGTTCTGTTGAACGAAAAATGAATTCCCAAGCCAATTCCTTTGTCCTTGATACTAAGACATGCTCCAACTTACCCAGCAACACAGGGCATGGAAAAACAAGGTCAAACCATTAAATGTTGCTCTGCACTGTTAAAAAAAAAAATCTCCACTGGGATAGTCCAACATTGTACTGAAGGACTTCTTGTTGGACGGTCATGAAACATAGGGTTTCACCTGTCTGTATGTGAATTCACCTGTCTGTGAATTAGCTGTGAATGGCTTATTATTATTTCCAAATACTAATAAAAAAGTTACAGCCAGAGCAGCTGGTATTCATTGAGTTCTTTCT
>NW_023184589.1:9089-9506 GCF_002007445.2 Ailuropoda melanoleuca | reverse complement strand
TCTGTCAATCATCTATCTGTCTATCTATCTATCATCTATCTGTCTATCTATCATCTATCTGTCTATCTATCATCTATCAATCATCTATCTATCATCTATCTATCA
This sequence comes from Ailuropoda melanoleuca, assembly GCF_002007445.2. Taxonomy (NCBI): domain Eukaryota; kingdom Metazoa; phylum Chordata; class Mammalia; order Carnivora; family Ursidae; genus Ailuropoda; species Ailuropoda melanoleuca. Next base: position 9,401 of record NW_023184589.1, on the reverse strand, counting down.
TCTATCTATCTATCTATCATCTATCAATCATCTGTCTATCATCTATCTATCTATCATCTATCAATCATCTATCTATCATCTATCTATCATCTATATCCATCTATTGATCTATCTATTGATTTAGAAAACTCTAAATGTAGAAATTGGCTACTTCAGTAGATTCAATACATATCAACCAGTATGGGTTGAGGAAAGATGTGGGATCTCTCTACCTAGATGGTTTCTATCTCTGGTAATTCTTGGACAGTTAGATATCACATATCTTATTTTGAGTTCTGCTTTAAACTTTAAGTCACTTCAGGTGTTTTTTTT
>NW_023184589.1:0-1386 GCF_002007445.2 Ailuropoda melanoleuca | reverse complement strand
GGACTTTTATGGCTTATTCTTTCCTACCCATATTCTCTGTTCATGCAGAAATGACCTTGTAAATAGTAGTCAAGAGGCCACTTATACCTGAACGAGCACTCTTCATTCTGCCAGATTAAATTTTAAATAACTTTTAAGATGATATTTTGAATACTGATTATTTTGCCAGATAGCTGTGCCTTCAGAGATTTAAAGAGACACACAGACTTTTAACTTTTACTGTAATTCCAGTGAATTTGGAAAATTTTCTCTTGTTGCTTCTAGACTCCCAAGATTTTATACTTTTCAGCTGAAGGCCACTTGACTGAAAAATATGTTTTTGTCTTTTCTTTATTAGGTTGTTGGGAATAATAAAACTATGTATTTGTATGTTACTCTCAAATTCTGTTGACATAAAATGAGTTGGATGCTAATGTTAATTTGGTGCCGATTACGTTCCTAGAACATAATAAGGAAGTTTCTGACTTAGCCTTGTCTTGTGTGTTGTCCTTCCAAAATCCTTCCATGACCACCAACCTCCCTAGTAAGCCCTTTCCAGATACTCCCCCAACACTTACTCAACCTTTCTAGAAAGTTGCTATGTCCACTTTAGATTAGACAACATGTGTTTATGCATTTAATTGCCAGAGGAAGGCAAGGTCTCAATTTTGTTCTCTCTGCTGTATTGCCCATGCCTGATACCATGCCCTACTCACAATAACCATGACCCATGTATTTCTGTAATACACAGCCTGTGATGTGCTGGGCCATGTGCTGTGTGCCTTCCTTGCTTCCCTTCCTTCAGTCCTTACAGCAATCGCAGGTGGAGTTAGGATTATTATACTCATTGAATAAACTGAGGGGGGCAAAATGAAATAAAGTAAGATTAGACATCCAGTAACTGCATAAACCAGGCTTGGAACTCAGCTGTGATTAAGAAAAGCAACTCTTAACCTCTATGACATATGTTCTCTGCTTTGGTTGACAATCTGGAAGTAAACATAAAAGCTGTGATTGAAAACAATGCTTTCTCCTAAAAACATACAAGAAACAGAGTATCAAATATATTATTAATGTATTTGAAACGTGCTTCAGATGTGAGTCCAGGTAACTTCTTCATTTAAATTTAGTCAATTAAAATATTCCTCTCCAATTACCTTGATTAATTAAATAGTTACTACAGAACAACACAGATTCCTGGAACTGAATTTACATAAGTAGACAAATTATTACTTCATATAACATAAGATAAATTACATGAAACAAATATGTTTTGTACTTAATAAATATTCATTGATTAAAGAGACAAATGGCATATATTTGCATTCAAAATCAGTTTTTTTTCTCCCTGTCCACTGTCCCTCTTGGTATATTTTCAACAATCATTTTGTGAATTCTCATTTAATT
>NW_023184588.1:1762-2012 GCF_002007445.2 Ailuropoda melanoleuca | reverse complement strand
ATATTTTTCCATCTTTTTATGTCTTCCTCAATGTCTTTCAAGAGTGATTTATAGTTTCTAGAATATAGAAACTCTGGTTAAGTTAATTCCAAGGTAACGTATGGTTTTCGGTGCTATTGTAAATGGGATCAATTCCCTAATTTCCCTTTCCTCAGTCTCATTATTCATGTGTAGAAATGCAACTGATTTCTGAGCATTGATTTTGTATCCTGCCACATTACTGAATTGCTCTATAACTTCTAATAGTTTG
>NW_023184588.1:0-1639 GCF_002007445.2 Ailuropoda melanoleuca | reverse complement strand
CTGATTGCTGTTGCAAGGACTTCTAGTACTATGTTGAATAATAGTGGCGAGAGTGGGCATCCTTGTCGTGTTCCTGATCTTAAGGGTAGGCTTTTATCTCAATTATTATTCATTTTGTTTAATTTATTAAATCCATAATTTATTACATACAATTATTATTTGTTAATCATTATTTATTATTAATTATTTTTCTATTGGTTCTTTCACTTCAGAGACAATCTCTTTCCCCTTCACACTTAGAAGTATAAACATTCTTTAACCATTATATTTAATACTTTGTTTTCATGAATCACATTTGATGCCATTCTTTCAACCACATGTTCTCCAACAGAATTTCAGTTCATTTATGACTATAACATCCATATACTTAGCACATTTTTTCTTGAGTTATTTTTATTTCATTCTCATATGTGTCTTTTACTACACCGTAAGCTCCTTAGAAATAATAGCTGGCCTTGGCTAATTTCTGAATCCTAGCACCAGGACTGGCACAAGTTATGTCTAATTTAATATTAGCTGGTAAATATTTTAAGTGATTGGATGAATTGGTGACAGAGAGAAGGGGAAATAAAGAAGTTCTGCAATCTATTTCAGCTCATACAGATCATACATGCATTTGTACATGGAGAAGGCTTTAGGGATTACCATGGTTCTATTTGTTTTTTTTTTAAAAAATAGTTTGCTTTTATTCGTTGTGGTTTTTACAAAGTTAAGAAGTATTAAAGTGTAATTTTGTGTCCTCTCCCAATATTGCTAAAATAACCATCCTACCTAAAGCAACCTACATATTCATAGGAATCCCTATCAAAATTCCAGTGGTGATTATCACAAATAGGAAAAAGTATCTTAAAATTTGTGTGAAACTTACAATTAAAAGGCATTAAAAAGCAAAGCAATCTTGAAGCAGAACAAAACTGGAGAACAAAATGCTTCCTGATTTCCAAATAACAACATTAATTCTTCCAATGTATGAGCATGGAATATCTTTCCATTCATTTGTGTCTTCTTCAACTTTTTTTATCAATCAATATCTTATAGTTTTTAGTGTACAGTTCCTTCACCTCCTCAACTAAATTTATACGTATTTCATTTTTTATGTTATTGTAACTGACATTTTTAAAAAATTTATCTTTCTAACAGGTCATTGATACTGCATAAAAAAACAACTGATTTTTTGTATATAGATTTTATATCCAGCAACTTTCCTGACTTCTTTTATTGGTTCTAACTGCCTTTTGGTGGAGTCTTTAGGGTCTTGTATATATAATATCATGTCATCTCAAAATAGAGACAATTGGATTTCTTCTTTTCCAGTTTGTATGCTTCTCTTTCTTTTCTTTCTTAATTGTTGTGGTTAGGATTTTCAGTATTGTTTTGAATAAAAGTGGCAAGGGTGGGTGTCCTTATCTTGTTCTTCATATGGGAGTGAAAGTTTCACCTTTGCACTGTTGAGTATTATGTTAGCTGTGGGCTTGTTATATGTGACCTTTATTTATGTTGAGGTAATTTCCCTCTCTACCCAGTCTGCTTAGAGTTCCGTCATAAAATAATGTTGAATTTTGTCAATGGTATTTGCAGCATCTATTGAGATGATTATATGATTTTTATCTCTTGTTTTGTTAACGTAGTATAATACATT
>NW_023184587.1:0-2016 GCF_002007445.2 Ailuropoda melanoleuca | reverse complement strand
GTGTGTGTGTGTGTGTTTAGATTACTTTCTGGGGTTACAACAGCTTTCAGTTTGTTGAATTTGCTTTAGTATTTCTTCTAAGGCAGATCAGCTAGCAACAGATTCTCTCAGTTTTTATTTACCCGAATGTCTTTATCTCACTTTCACTTTTGAATGATAGTTTTGCTAGATATAGGCTTCTGGTTGACAGTTTTCTAAATTTGAAGGCTTTGAATATGTTATCCCATTGCCTTCAGACATCCAATATTTCTGATGAGAAGTTGACTGTTAATAGTAATTGAACTTCCGTATAAGTGGGGAATCGTTTTTCTCTTGCTGCTTTCAAAATTTCTTTGGCATTTTTACTATGATGCATCTATGTATGGATCTCTTTGAGTTTATCCTTCTTACTGTTTGTTGAACTCCCTGGATGTGTGGATTTATGGTTTTCGGTAAATTTGGGAAGTTTTCAGCCATTAATTTTTCAAATATTTTCTCTGGTTCATTCTCTCTCTGTTCTTCTGGTACTGCCATTGTGGGTATTTTGGTGTACTTAATAGTGTCTCAAATTTCTCTGAAGCTCTGCTCATTTCTCTTCATTCTTTTTCTGTCTGTCCTTTGGATTATGTGATTTCTACTGATTATTTTTGAGTTCTCTCCTTCTTTCTTTTGCCAGTTCAAATTTTCTATTTAGCCTGTCTAGAGAATCTTAAAATTTCAGTTATTGCATTTTTCAACTCCAGAATTTCCATTTGGTTTTTTCATAACTGCTATCTCTCCATTAATCTCTTCATTAATTACATTAGTCGATGTAACGTTGTCATCACACTTTACTTCTAAAATCCTGGTTTCTTTTAGTTCTTTAAACATATTTATAATGGCATCTTTGAAGTCTTTCTGACAAGTCTGACATGTGGTCACTCTTACTGGCAGTTCTGTTGCCTTTCTTCTGGTATATGGGTCACATTTTCCTGTTTATTTTGTATGTCTCATATTTTTTGGAAACAGAATATTTTAGATCACATATTATAACAACTTTGGGTACTGGGTCATCTCTCCCTTCCCTTGTTGTTATTAGCTTGTTTCCTTGTTTAGGGACTGGTTAGATTACTTAGTGAAATCTCTTCCCCTCTTCTCCCCTCCACCCTGCTAAACACACACACACACACACACACACACACACACACACACACACACACACGGTGAAGCATGTGATGTTGTTCCTTGGGGGCCCATCCTTGGATATGCTCACAGTTACTCTGAAAGGACAGTGGTTTTGGTGTGGTTCTCTGTCTGGTTACGTGCCCACATCCATCTATGTAGCTCTCCTAATGGCTGGTTGCTTGCTCCATTGTTTGTAAAATGCAGTAGGGGATAAATAGCTTCACACACTAATCCAATCAAATTCAGACTCCTTTGGAGGCGCAGTTCCTGACATCAGTGTCTGAGGTTTACTCAGACTCCAGGAAAGCTCTTCCACCTGTTTCTTTGCTGATTTTTCTCCAGCAACTCTTTGGTTCACTGTTCAGCCTATATCTTTCATGAATCTATCAATCTCCTCCCAACTGTCTTTCACCAAAACCTCTACTGTTTTTGAAAGCACCCTTAGTCTTGAATGTCATATTCCATTGCAAATGAAGTTGGTTCCTTTAGGGAAAGATCTTGAGCTTTCTGTTTTATGGCCTGCTTTTTCTCCCTGCCAAAATTTCTAAGCCACAGCTCTGGTGCTGAGGGAAGGAGCAATAGCTCACTTCTCCCTAAGTGAAACCCCAGCTTAAAGAACTGAGAACTCGGTGGATGTGTGGGCAATAGCTCCAGGTGTCCTTGGCTTGTTTCCCTTGGCATGGTATCCCTGCCCATGAGCTGAGACAAGGGCTACTGGGACCTCAGTGTTCTACTGTGCCCAAGGTAGAGCTTTGTCCCCTGAGTGGGAGCGAGTGGAAGAATGCAGTCCCCTCCTCTTGCCTGCATTTGCCCAGAAGTTTGCCTCAGCAACTAGTAGTTAGAGGCAGCATGAGAAATGCTAAGGTCTTGTCC
>NW_023184586.1:961-1855 GCF_002007445.2 Ailuropoda melanoleuca | reverse complement strand
AGACATAAATCATTCATTAAAGAGACCTTATCACTGCCTGTAGGTACCACTTCCAGTAGGTCAGTATCCTAAGTCATGTATGAGCAGTAGCCATGTTTAAATATAAATTTGGAATCCTGTATCTCTTTAGATTCTTAGAAATGGAATTTTTGTAGTCAAAGAGGTGCTTATTTTAAAGCTCGTGGGATACTTCTTGTGAGATGTCCCCCCATGGTATTTGTTACTATGTGACTCCCATGAGAGGGGACATGGACCAAGATTTCACCCCACCCTCATCAGGCTTAAGCATCATTCATTTCATTCATGCCAATTTATGTGGGTCCTTTGCACATTTTTATACCAGTGTTAGTGTTTGTATAACTAGAACTTTTTCTTTTTTTAATTTAGGGCTATTCATCCTTCATTCTGTTTGTTTGTAAATGGGTTTTCCAGTTTGTCAGACCCCTTTACATTTTGTTTTTGGTGTTGGTGACAAATGGTTTACATTTTTTGGTAGCCAGATATAACCATCTTTTTCGATGACCTCTCCTATTGCTTCTATGCTTGCGGTCCTCGTCTATCCCTAATTGGTTTAATATCTGCCAATGCTTTATTTTGGTGTTTAAATTTTTTTTCTGATTTCTTGGTTTTATTTTATTTTATTTATTTTTTAATAATAATTTTTATTATGTTATGTTAGTCACCATACAGTACATCCCAAGTTTTTGATGTAGTGTTCCATGATTCATTATTTGCATATAACACCCAGTCCACCAGNAGTCACCATACAGTATATCCTTAGTTTTTGATGTAGTGTTCCATGATTCATTATTTGCATATAACACCCAGTCCACCATGCAATATGTGCTCTCCTTAATACCCATCACCAGCCTATCCCAGTCCCCCACTTCCCTC
>NW_023184586.1:0-873 GCF_002007445.2 Ailuropoda melanoleuca | reverse complement strand
ATTCTTCCCTTCCTTCTCCTACCGATCTTCCTGCTATTTCTTATGTTCCATAAATGAGTGAAACCATATGATAATTGTCTTTCTCTGCTTGACTTATTTCACTTAGCATAATCTCCTCTAGTCCCGTCCATGTTGCTGCAAATATTGTATAATCGTTCTTTCTGATGGCTAAGTAATATTCCATTGTATATATGAACCACATCTTTTTAATCCAGTCATCGGTTGAAAGGCATCTCAGCTCCTTCCACAATTTAGCTATTTGTGGACAATGGTGCTATGAACATTGGGGTGCATATGGCCCTTCTCTTCGCTATGTCTGTATCTTTGGGGTAAATGCCCAGTAGTGAAATTGCTGGATCATAGGGTAGCTCAATTTTTAACTTTTTAAGGGACCTCCACACTGTTTTCCAAAGTGGCTGTACCAACTTGCATTCCCACCAATAGTGTAATAGGGACCCCCTTAAGATCAGGAACAAGACAAGGATGCCCACTTTCACCATTATTTTTCAACATACTACTAGAAGTCCTTGCAACAGCAATCAGACAACAAAGAGGGATAAAATGTATCCAAATCAGCAAAGAAGAAGTCAAACTGTCTCTCTTCGCAGATGACATGATACTCTATGTGGAAAACCTAAAAGACTCCACCCCCAAATTACTCGAAGTTACAGAGCAATTCAGTAATGTGGNTTATAGAGCAATTCAGTAATGTGGCAGGATACAAAATCAATGCTCAGAAATCAGTTGCATTTCTATACACGAACAATGAGATCGAAGAAAGAGAAGTTAGGGAATCAATTCTATTTACAATAGCACCAAAAATCATACATTATCTCAGAATTAACTTAACCAGAGAGGTAAAGGATCTATATT
>NW_023184585.1:0-680 GCF_002007445.2 Ailuropoda melanoleuca | reverse complement strand
TGAAACCGCGCACAGATATCGGAAGATAAACAGAAGGGGGAGGGAGCCGCTGTGTCAGGGCGCCGGGAAGCAGTAGCCACCTGCACGGGGAGCGGCCGGAATCGCAGACCAGCACATGCGAGAGACCAGACTGAGACAGTGAGCTGGGATCGTGCGCCACCAGACTTCTCACGGAACTCCGATGTGCTCACTGGATCCAGACTGAGACCGGTGCGCACGGGGCAGCTGGTGGCTGGTGGGCCACCTGCACCGGGGATCGGGCGGACCCGCAGACGGCACCCGTGAGACAGCAGACTGAGACCGTGAGCCGGGAGCGAGAGCCACCAGACATCTCACAGAACTCTGGAATCCCGGTGTGCTCACTAGATCCAGACTGAGACCGGGAGCTCCGGGAGCGCACGGGGGCGACTGGTGGCTGGTGGCTGGCGGTGTTAGAAACACAAAGAACAGAGATGCGCTGNGCGCTGGCCCTGGAAGTGAGGGCTGGGACGCCGGTGTGGGGCGCACATCCCGGGATGCTGCAGGGTTGAGCAGCACCAACAGTAACAGAGGTAAAGTGGCCAGAATATCAGTGGAGAATGGTCCGCGAGGAAGCAGTTGACCAAGATCAGAGCAGAAATCAATGAATTAGAAACCAGAAGTACAGTAGAGCAAATCAACAGGACTAGAAGCTGGTTCTT
>NW_023184584.1:0-1289 GCF_002007445.2 Ailuropoda melanoleuca | reverse complement strand
AAAATCCTCACTCGTTTGCCAGGGCCAGGCTGGACCTCTGTCATTAGTCCTGCCAGGAAGATGAGGGACAAAGAGGAGAGGGGAAGGGGCGGAACAATCTTCTCCGTGCCCTGAGTCAGCCTCCACTGCTGTCTCCAGGTCCCCTGGCCCAGCCATGCGCTTAGCTGGACCCTAGGAGGGAGCCTGCATTCCAGGCCAGCTGGGTGGGGGGGANCCAGGCCAGCTGGGTGGGGGGGCGGGTATTCAGTGACCTCTGTGTCCCCAGATGTCCAACCCACCTGGCCTTGCACCCTGAGGCTTGCTGGCTGGGGTGGGCATGGTTGTGTGGCTCAGCAGACTTTGGGGCCACAGAGCACTTGACGGTGGTGAGGGAACATGGGGGACTGGTCAGGTGTGGAGCCACGGGTCTCGTGCACGTCCGCCGCAGGGCTGGGTCATGATACACGTGCACGTGCTGTGTGCAAGTCCCCCGTGCACACCTGTCCTTCTCAGTGGGGAGGCCTGCGTGCCTGGTGCACCTGTCCTCCACCAACCCCGAGGGAGTNAACCCCGGGGGAACGGCCACGTGAAAGCATTTCCATGTCCAACCCTCTGGGACACTTGGGAACCTGGGGTCCAGAGAGGCAGGCACTGGCCCAGGACAAACGAGGGGTGCAGAGTCAAAGGAGCAGGGCTGCTCTCCAGTCCTAGGCCAGCCCCAACCCTCCCATGAGGTTCACGTTGGGGGTGAGAGCCCCTCAGATCCTTGGGGATAGCTCCCCACCCCGTCCAATGTGGGGACATGACTTTGGGCATCCCCAGACAGGTAGAGGCATGAGCACCTGCATACACAAACACACACCCACACATACACACACACACACACACACACACACCACTCTGAATGCCCAGCTGGCGGTCAGAAGGGGAGGACACCCTGGGAATGAGGTGGGTGACAAAGGGGAAAGAAGAAAGAGGTCGGAGACAGCTGGTCCATGGGGCATGGTCATCAGGACTCCTGGCCATAACCCAGATCCATAGTATGGGGAGGGGAGACACACCAGGCTGATGGTCAGGGGGTCCCCATGGGGCTCAGGGCAGTTGCCAGGGCACTGGGAGAGGACAGGGTCTGGGGTCCGGTGTCCATCACCTCCCTAGGCACCTGGAAGTAGGAAGAGACACCCCCCCCCAGTGCGGAGGGGGCTTAGCTTACACTACTGTCAATTGGGCTGGAAAGAAGGGCTGTCCCTAGGGTCCCACAGGCTTGCAGAAGAGACTGTTGGCTTGGGTCTCCATCCCTGACCCACTGT
>NW_023184583.1:385-816 GCF_002007445.2 Ailuropoda melanoleuca | reverse complement strand
GCCACAGCAGGTTTGATAGGATACTTCCCAGGCCCATACAACCAATGTGGAATCAGGGTCTCCGGGAAAAGACTGATGTTAGCTGGAGGTGTTTACCTGGACGCGCTGCTTGTTTTCCAAGAAGAAGGGTGCTGAGTCCTCGAAAAACCTGAACTTTTTCACTCATGCTCCCTTACTCATGACAGATCATGTTCGTTGATATTTCCCTGAATTGTGTGGTGTCAGAGACCACTAGTTGGCACGCTCGTCAGGCTTCCGCGACCACTTTCCCTCATTGTTCCCTATTCACGACAGCTGATGATAGTGCTAAGACTGGCTCTGCAAAGTGTTGTTTCTGACGGACTTCCCTTTGACCTTTTCGTTCCATTGCCACAGCATTTTTGATAGGATACTTCCCAGGCCCATACAAGCAGTGTGGAATCAGGGTCGCC
>NW_023184583.1:0-253 GCF_002007445.2 Ailuropoda melanoleuca | reverse complement strand
CATGTTCGTTGATATTTCCCTGAACTGTGTCGTGTCTCAGAGACCGCTAGTGGGCAGGCTCGTCAGGCTTCCGCAACCACTTTCCCTCATGGATCCCTAGTCACAAAGGCTGATGATAGTGCTAAGCCGTCTCCGCACTTTTTTGTTTCTGACGGACTTGCCTTTGGCCTTTCCGTTCCTTCGCCACAGCAGGTTTGATAGGATACTTCCTAGGCCCATACAAGCAATGTGGAATCAGGGTCCCCAGGGAAAA
>NW_023184582.1:0-555 GCF_002007445.2 Ailuropoda melanoleuca | reverse complement strand
CTGGTATTTGAATCCCTAGGGAAATGATTTCTGTTCCATGTCTGTGATTTCAAATGTCTTCTTGAGAAGTTTGTAGATTTTGGATGTATTTTGTCAAAGAGTTATTGATACTCAAAATTCCCTTACCCTACCTCNAAAATTCCCTTACCCTACCTCACTCCAAACTATCCTTTTCTCTTGACCTATTGCTTTTGGCATTTCACTTTCTTTCATTTTCTTTTGGTGATCGTTAGATATGATCTTCTTGCCACTTAATGTTGAGTATATTGACAGAGATGGTAAGATTTCCTTGACTGTGTGGATATGTACATGTTTAATCTGTATGCACCCATGAAATGTTTATTCTAGAGAATGTGCATTGTTTGATATATTAAAGAAATGACAAGTTGATGCTTGCAAAGGCTGTCTATTCCCTCTGCTTTCTTTCACTATATTAAACCATTATTGACATTTTTAAAATGTCAGAGTTTTTTTTTCTTTCTTGTTAATATAATTTCAAGAAAATCAATCCTGTTAATCTTCTAGATGTTCTGAGGCTGCTATGTAATATTTCTT
>NW_023184581.1:436-665 GCF_002007445.2 Ailuropoda melanoleuca | reverse complement strand
CGAGAAGCAGTGTGGGGTGTTGGGGGCCCGCTGACACAGGCCGAGGGTGGGGGTGGGCTTTACCTTCCCATCATCTCGAGGCCACACCCTGAATTATAACATTCTTCTTGGCTAGGAACAATCAACATTTTCTCCATTCTATGTAGGGTGTGGATAAAAGCATCTTTACATAATTTGGCTATTTTAATGGATCTGTAATTTCTTTTTTTTATTTATTTGAGAGAGAGAG
>NW_023184581.1:0-431 GCF_002007445.2 Ailuropoda melanoleuca | reverse complement strand
GAGAGAGAGAGTGGCGGGAGGGGCAGAGGGAGAGAGAAACTCAAGCAGACTCTGTGCTTTGCACAGTCTGACACAGGGCTCTGTCTTAAGACCCTGAGATCATGACCTGAGCCAAAACCAAGAGTCAGACACTCCACTAACTGCACCACTCAGGGGCCCTTGGATCTAGAATTTAAAACTGAAGTAAGAACTGTATCATTGAAGGCCCCCTACTGAAATTCTGAGGCTGTCACTGCAGATTTCGGAGTGAGGGGCCGCTCCGTTTTCCTGAGCAAGCAGCAGAGCAGCTGACAGTGGCCGGCCCAGTAAGTCTCGGGAGCCTGAGCTGTCTTGGCTTATGCTAACCTGACCACTGAGAATGCCCTGCCTCCAGCCAAGCATGGCTGAACTTCTTCCTGCCACGCTCAGAGAGCACAAAAGGTGCTATGAGC
>NW_023184580.1:0-1267 GCF_002007445.2 Ailuropoda melanoleuca | reverse complement strand
TTTCAATTTCATTGATTTCTCCCCTAATTTTATTATTTCTTTTCTTCTGCTTATTTTGAATATAATTTACTCTTCTTTTTATAGTTTCCTAAGGTAGAAGCTTAGAAAATTGATTGTAGAATTTCCTTTTTCCCCCCTAGTATGTGCATTCACTGCTCTAAATTTCTCTCTAAGCACAGCTCTCATGGTATCCTCTTTGTTTTTGCATGACATCCCATTGTATTTAACATATCATGTAGCACATATAGTGATCAGATCACATGTTTGTGTTCTGCATTATATTATAAACTGCACTAGGGCAGAGCTTGCCTCATTTACCTTTGCATTTTCCATATCAAACATAGCTCCTAGTACTAATTGGTGTGTAACATACAAATGTTGTACTAAATGTACTGAATAAGATATAGTACACTTTTATGCTTAACAGAGATTCATATGTGTACTTAGAAATTCCAGGTAATACAGAAAAAACTTTCAGATCCTAGTAATAAATTAGTAGAAAATATCATAATAGAATCTTAGAGTAGAAACAAAATTTAGAAATCATCTATCCCAACCAGTACTTGCTATGCAAATCTCTCTTAGCATCTTGACCTATGCTCTTTGAGCACTCCACCTTCTCTGTCATTCTTCCAGCAGTGCAGAGAACAATGTGGATAGCTTTATACACTGCTGAAAAAGTTCCACTACTTGAGCTTCTTTTCTAATAGTGTGCCCAAACCTCCCAAGTTCTACTCAGAAGTATGATTTAATCTTTTGCTCTGTTTCACACTAGAGCCCTTTTTACCCTCAACTCTTCACATTTTAATGGCTTACTGACATTTAATCAACCTAAACTCCCATGTTCTTTTTTTTTAAATGTTTGCGACAGTCAATACAAGTACGCTATATTCCAAACTAAGTGTGTGCATGTGTGTGTATCTGTATGTATGTGCTTTCAATGAATTCACATATATGTCTATTAAACATTTTGCTATCTTACAGCATAAACTATTCCTCTCTTTTTTGTAGAATTTTAAAAATTTGCTAGCTGTTCTGGTTTCCTTGATTCTACATTTTCCTTCATTCTTGTTATAGGTAAAAGTGATAAACAGAACAGGACCAACTCAGAGTTCTTCCAGGTTAAAAGTAACCTATTGTGTTTTGGTACAAGTTACACACCCAACCGTTTTGTTCCATTTCATAATCCTTTCTTCGTCTTTTGGAAGAGTAACAGATACTGACTCTTTTGTTCATTTTTTAAGAATTCTATTTTGTCCTGCCCATT
>NW_023184579.1:297-1258 GCF_002007445.2 Ailuropoda melanoleuca | reverse complement strand
GGCCCAGGTCATGATGTCAGGGTCATGAGATTGAGCCCTGTGCTGGGCTTCATGCTGGGTATGGAGCCTGCATCAGATTCTCTCTCCCTTTCTCTATGCCCCTCCCCTGCTTACACTCTCTGTCTCTAAAAGACAAAAGAAGAAGAATCATTACACTAGTTTTCAGTGTCCCATACTTAAGACAAAAATGCCAAGCCATATTATTTTTGTTTCACGTGTGAAAATTTTAATTTCGCTGGTCACTCATTAATTTATAGCCACAGTAGTCAAATGGCATTTGCAACTCAAGTCTGTTCACATTTCATGGTAGGTATAGTGAAGCTAACAAATGGACATTTGTCTGTTATTAAATATTAGGAAAAATAGATCTTTTATTATTTTTAATGAATAGACATTATTACTTTGAATAGGTTTTGATTAAGATAGTAATTGAGCAGATAATATAAAAAGTTTCCCTATCACCCTTATCCCTTGGTGCACAATTTCCACAATCCTTAAAAGCTTCATCAGTGTGGAACAATGTCACGAATCACAAACCAGTGTAGCGATACTAATACTCATTGAAGGCCAGCATTGCTCAGAAGGTCTGCTATGTGTTGTGCAGGAGTATGGGTTTTGACAAATGCATAAAGTCATGTATCCACCATGTACAGAGTAACTTCACTGCCTTGAAAATCCTGTGTTTAACCTATTAATGCCTTTGCACTTTCTCTAGAAATCTTAACAACCATTGACCTTTTGTCATCTCTATAGCTTTCCTTTCTCCAGAATGTCATCTAGTTGGAACTGTAAAGCATGTTGCTTTTCCAGACTGACTTCTTTCACTTTTATCTATACAGTTCACATTCGACAATGTCTTTTTGTGACTTGATAGCTCAATTATTTTTTTTAATCTCCTTTTTATTATTGTTTGAGAGAGAGAGTGAAAGTGTGTGGGGAGGGGCAGAGGAAGAGGGAGAGA
>NW_023184579.1:0-213 GCF_002007445.2 Ailuropoda melanoleuca | reverse complement strand
CAAAATCAAGAGTTGGATGCTTAACTGAGTGAGCCAGCTATGTGCTCCGGTAGCTCAGCTATGTTTATTACCAAATCGTATTGCATTGTAAGGGTGTATTGCCGGTTGTTTCTCCGTTCACCTAGTGTAGGACAGCTTAGTTGCCTCTAGATTTGGTGTTCATAAATCAAGCCGATAGAAGCACTCCTGGGCCAGTTTTCATGTGGACACATT
>NW_023184578.1:0-713 GCF_002007445.2 Ailuropoda melanoleuca | reverse complement strand
CCGTGAGAGAGCAGACTGAGACCATGAGCCGGGAAAAGTATGCAACCAGACTGAGGGCCGGAGATCCGGGAACGCAGGGGCGGCTGGTGGGGTTAGAAACAAAAGGACAGAGACGAGCCAGCCCTGGAAGTGAGGGCTGGGACGCTGGCTGTGGGGCGCACATCCCAGGACGCTGCAGGGTTGAGCAGCACCAACAGAAACAGAGTTAAAAGTGGTCAGAACATCAGTGGAGAACGACCTGCGATCCCTTTGTTCTGAGACAGAGGCTGAGATTCGGCCACCTGCTGCTCTGACTCTCAGAAGAGGCACAGCAAACCGCCAGGGAGAGCCGCCAGAGAACAAAAGCCTGGAAATACCGGCTCACAGGTTGCCCATCCTCATCCCCCTTCACAGGGGACACGGAGACTCTACCCAAACAGGGTTGCCTGAGTATCGGGATAGCAGGCCCCTCCCCCAGAAGGCAGGCTGAAAAATCAAGAAGCCCACATCCCTAAGATCCCTAGAAAACAAGGGCACACGGCCTGGGTCCTGGTCAATAATTTGGGCTCTGNGTCAATAATTTGGGCTCTGGACAACACCGCAACCTCTCCTCATCAGAATGACGAGAAGGAGAAGTCCCCCCACAGCAAAGAAAAGACAATGAGTCTGAGGCCTCTGCCACAGAACTAATGGATATGGATATAACCAAATTATCAGAAATGGAATTCAGAGTA
>NW_023184577.1:0-611 GCF_002007445.2 Ailuropoda melanoleuca | reverse complement strand
ATAGAGAACCCAGAAATGGACCCTCGGCTCTTTGGGCAACCAATCTTTGACAAAGCAGGAAAAAACATCCATTGGAAAAATGACAGTCTCTTCAATAAATGGTGTTGGGGAAATTGGACAGCTACATGCAAAAGAATGAAACTTGACCACTGTCTCACACCATACACAAAGATNCACACCATACACAAAGATATAACTCCAAATGGATGAAAGACCTCAATGTGAGACAGGAATCCATCAAAATCCTAGAGGAGAACATAGGCAGCAACCTCTATGACATCAGCCACAGCAAATATTTTCATGACACATCTCCAAAGGCAAGAGAGACAAGAAAAAATGAACTGTTGGGACCTCATCAAGATAAAAACCTTCTGCACAGCCAAGGAAACAGTCAAAAAAACCTAAGAGGCAGCCCACGGAATGGGAGAAGATATTTGCGAATGACACTACAGATAAAAGACTGGTATCCAAGATCTACAAAGAACTTCTCAAACGCAATACACAAGAAACAAATAAACCATAAAATGGGCAGAAGATATGAAGACACTTTTCTAATGAAGACATACAAATGGCTAACAGACACATGAAAAAATGTTCAAAATCATTAGCCA
>NW_023184576.1:0-1504 GCF_002007445.2 Ailuropoda melanoleuca | reverse complement strand
ACAAGGTGGGGGTGTTAAGAGCATTCTGCCCAATTTTCATCTGGGCATGTTATGGGCGTCACTCTTTTGTCAAAGTCTTTGCTACATTTTCACTTCATTTTTGTGGATGGGATTGGGTAGGCATCCAGTTGCTTTCCTTTGCATGTGGCTGCCCAGTGTTTCCAACACTATTTATTGTGGAGACTGTTGCTTCCCTGTTTTATATCCTTGGTGTTTTGTTGTAAATTAATTGACTACAGGGGAGCCTGGGTGGCACAGCGGTTAGGCATCTGCCTTCGGCTCAGGGCGTGATCCCGGCGTTATGGGATCGAGCCCCGCGTCGGGCTCCTCTGCTATGAGCCTGCTTCTTCCTCTCCCACTCCCCCTGCTTGTGCTCCCTCTCTCGCTGGCTGTCTCTATCTCTGTCAAGTAAATAAATAAATTCTTTAAAAAAAAAAAGAAAAAAAATTAATTGACTACATATGTGTAGGTTTCTTTCTGGAATCTCTTTTTTTTATTTTTTATTATAATAATAATTTNCTTCCCTGTTTTATATCCTTGGTGTTTTGTTGTAAATTAATTGACTACAGGGGAGCCTGGGTGGCACAGCGGTTAGGCATCTGCCTTCGGCTCAGGGCGTGATCCCGGCGTTATGGGATCGAGCCCCGCGTCGGGCTCCTCTGCTATGAGCCTGCTTCTTCCTCTCCCACTCCCCCTGCTTGTGCTCCCTCTCTCGCTGGCTGTCTCTATCTCTGTCAAGTAAATAAATAAATTCTTTAAAAAAAAAAGAAAAAAAATTAATTGACTACATATGTGTAGGTTTCTTTCTGGAATTTCTTTTTTTTATTTTTTATTATAATAATTATTATTATATTATGTTAGTCAGCATACAGTACATCCTTAGTTTTTGATGTAAAGTTCGATGATTCATTAGTTGTGTATAACACCCATTGCACCATGCAATACGTGCCCTCCTTACTACCCATCACCAGCCTATCCCGTTCCCTGACCCCCTCCCCTCTGAATCCTTCAAGTGTTTTTCAGAGTCCATAGTCTCTCATGCTTCATTCCCTCTTCTGATTATCCCCCCTTTCTTTATCTCTTTCTTCTCCTACCAATCTGCCTAGTTCTTCTGTTCCACAGATGAGAGAAACCATATGATAATTGTCTTTCTCTGCTTGACTTNTTATTATATTATGTTAGTCAGCATACAGTACATCCTTAGTTTTTGATGTAAAGTTCGATGATTCATTAGTTGTGTATAACACCCATTGCACCATGCAATACGTGCCCTCCTTACTACCCATCACCAGCCTATCCCGTTCCCTGACCCCCTCCCCTCTGAATCCTTCAAGTGTTTTTCAGAGTCCATAGTCTCTCATGCTTCATTCCCTCTTCTGATTATCCCCCCTTTCTTTATCTCTTTCTTCTCCTACCAATCTGCCTAGTTCTTCTGTTCCACAGATGAGAGAAACCATATGATAATTGTCTTTCTCTGCTTGACTTATTTCACTTAGCATTATCT
>NW_023184575.1:621-815 GCF_002007445.2 Ailuropoda melanoleuca | reverse complement strand
TAGCTTTAGTATAAAATCCAATCTATCTGATATGAGAATTGCTGCCCCAGCTTTATTTTGAGGTCCATTTGTGTGGAAGATGGTACTCCATCCCTTTACTCTCAGTCTGAATTTACCTTTGGGTTCAAAATGAGTCTCTTGTAGACAGAAAATGGATGGGTCATGTCTTTTTATCCAATCTGCAACCCTGTGGC
>NW_023184575.1:245-388 GCF_002007445.2 Ailuropoda melanoleuca | reverse complement strand
GTCTTTATTTCTCCATCAATTCTGAATGACAGCCTTGCTGGATGAAGGATCCTTGGCTGCATGTTTTTCTCTGAAAGAGGTTTAAAAATGCCCCCCAACACTTTCCTCTCATTCCAGGTCTGTGTAGACAGGTCTGACTTAAT
>NW_023184575.1:0-172 GCF_002007445.2 Ailuropoda melanoleuca | reverse complement strand
AATTGCACTATGACGTGACATGGCATAGGTTTGTCATGGTTGAGCTTGGGAGGGGTCCTCTCTGCCTCTTGAACATGAATGTTTGTTCCCCTCGCTAGATAAGGGAAGTTTTCAGCTACAATTTGTTCAAATATCTCTACTAGACCTCTGTTTTTCTCCACCCCCTCAGGGA
>NW_023184574.1:0-1447 GCF_002007445.2 Ailuropoda melanoleuca | reverse complement strand
TTAAATAGTGATATAATCTGTATATTTAAAAACTGTTTTTATCAGGACAGGTTGCATTCCAATCCCTTTGGGCATTAGGTTACAACATATATCAAAGCTAGTCTTTTAATTTTATATACTTAAAATTATAACTGTATATTCAAAAAGATAATACNTGTATATTCAAAAAGATAATATATCTTGATTTGGCCAAGGGAAGTTTTGGATCAGTCACAGAAATAATTTTTATAATTGGACACCTTTGAAGGCAAATGTTAAAAACTTTTTAAGATATAACAATTATACACAATTCTTAATGGAAACTGATATGATAAAGTGTGTTGGTGGCATTTTCATGTCTTAGTTTTTGGGAAAATAAGTAAACAAGGCTGCTCAGCTGTTGGCTCTTGCCATTTAAATTATGAAATTATCGATGGAGAGAATCAGGTTGTGTCAAAGTAAGTTATAGTCAGTTTACTAATTTATTAAGCATTTATTTTGCTGTGACTACAAGTCGGGCACTACAGAAGTCACTCTGTAGTACTCAGTGGCAAAGACACTGTTCATGGCTTGCTAGAGCTTACAGTTTATTAGAGAGAATACAAGTAAACAGAATTTATAAGTGAAATAACTAAGGGAATATGGGTACTGTAGAACTACAGAACAGGCACCCCAGGCTAATATAAGTGATTTATGAAAGAATATCCCAGAAAAAGTAAAGACCTAAGAAGTGATACAATATTAGCCAAATGAAGAGAAGGAGGAGTAATATTCCAGGCAGAGGGAACAGAGTGTGAAATTTCAGGTATTGGGTTCATGGCATATTTTATGAAATGTAAAGGAGTTTTGGTATTTTGTTTGGAATGATCGAAGGGTTTAAGACTGATGTATTAGCAGGACCAAGTAATATGAACCTTTTAAGTCAGTTAAAAGAGTTTGATGTTTAAGCAGAGACCAATGGGAAGGTGTTGCATGGTTTTAAGCAAGGGCATAACATGATGGAGGTTCCATTTTTGAATAATCACTCTGTTTTAGGGGGAACAAATATGGAAGTGGTTATGTATTAATCCTCATGGCCTTCAGGAAGGTAGAGACAGTAAAGATAAAGCTATTCAAAAGATACTTATGAGGGAAAATCTGCAGAATATAGACTTTCACCTTCTGGAGCTGACAGAAAAGTTTATATTGAACTAAACCTCCTGCTAATACAATTATATGAATTCTGGACATAATATGAAAAACAACAGTTGGAAAGCATTGGTGAGTGACCAAAGGCGGGTAGAAGCTTAAGGAAATTAGACTCTTGCAAGAAAGATTGAATCTACATTTATATCACTTTTCCCTCATAGGCACTCTTTGTCTGCAGGGTGTGGGGTTGGGGGCTTCCTTAGTAAGGAAGTAATAGTCTCTGAGATAGAAGGGAGTCTGGGGATACCAGAGTGAGGAAGTGCCATAATGGAGGGAATGT
>NW_023184573.1:0-624 GCF_002007445.2 Ailuropoda melanoleuca | reverse complement strand
AGAACAATTGTGATAAATTTCTTATGCTATAAAGTATATGCAAATATAATTATAAACAGACTAACCAAGATATTATCACTTTTTCAACAACTCCGCAACTCTTTTCCCCAAAATCTGTTTGGGAAAGTTAGTAAAGAACATAACACCCCATGCTGAAAAGGAAGTTTAACCCTGAGGCTTCTAGTAACAAAATAGTTTGTAAATATGTATTTTCTTCAAATATTGTTAATAATAAATGCAAATCCTGGGTTTGGAATATAACGTTCATAGGATAAATTTTAAAAATCTGAAAAATAAATATGTAATCAAATAGTCACAATAAAATTGTCAGCTCCTGGNCAAATAGTCACAATAAAATTGTCAGCTCCTGGATTCTGCTTAATGACATCTATAAGATTAGTGCAATAAATAAAAAGGAAAAAACCCTAACAAAATTCCCTAAAATTCCAAGAAATGAAAGCACTTCTTTTTAAGAATCTATAAAAAATTCAAACACTGATGTCATAATCAATTTAAATGACTGGCTCACAAGATATCATGTCATCATTCATTGTAATTCTCAAATATAAACTGGATCAAGTAAACTACTGTGTTTGACAGAACACAGACAATATAGAGTAAAAG
>NW_023184572.1:0-1353 GCF_002007445.2 Ailuropoda melanoleuca | reverse complement strand
ATTGAATTTGAAGTAAACATATTATCCATTGAGAAAAGAAACATACATTGAATCCAGAGACAAATGGCACCGGTGAAGATGGGGGAGATTGCAGCTAAATAAAGAATGCTCTAGGATGGCATAAGTGGCATAAATTTTATTTTACAGAAGAAGGCTGTTTTCATGCATATGATGTGATCACATTGCTGCTCATCCTATGGGGTTAATTCTTTTGGCATTGTGTATTATTGACTGCACTGAAATCATTCCAGATTTAAGGTTGCCAGTTTAGGAAATGAGTGATGTAATCTATGTAAGAGTTGGTCAAGTTTGGAAATACAAGATTTTAACTGGAGTTTGAGTGAGCATAGCTGCACTGTTTACAATAGAAAATGGGTTAGGAGCTAGTTCATAAATGTGCTCTCTGGATGGGAAGGAAATGAGGGTCTTTGTAAGAGATAGGGTTCAGTCATATCAGGATAGGCTTTAGATGGGCTCACATGAAATTCTATAACTAAAGCTAGCATGTAGGAGTCCAAATCATCAATAGTGATTGTAGAAAACAAGCATTTCCTATTTCTCTCCTGGATTTGAAGTGGGAGCTATTTTGCCAATGAGCACAAAGTGGTTAAATGTTTCCCAGGATAAACATATTGCTGCTTATGCAGTGTTTTTCCATCTACGCTGCTGTCATTTCTAATTAAATGACTTCTTGCCGAGATTTTATTCAAAACTATAAGATGAAATTTACAATGATAGTCAAATAGTAATGACTAAATCTATCTGTGTATGGAAACAATATTATCTGAATGTAAATGATATCTTCTGGAAATAATTCAGGCATTCGTTGGAATAGTGATGTGTTATGATCATTTTTAACACAATTTTGCCCCATTGTACTGCTGTGTTTAACTACAGCATTTTTTTTAATTCTTTGCTTCCCACTAACTTTCCAGTGCAGTAATAATTACATCTGTGTTAGCAAATGAGGGTGTTTTGTGAAAATCAATTAATGCTTTGAAACTTTGGGAACATATCACTGAGAAATCCAAGGATGACAGGTGTGTGGATAAAAATGTTATCATCATAACTATGCTGATTTTAATGGCAATAGTGATGATTAAGATGGAGTAGAGTAGCTCAATTTTGAACTTTTTCAGGGACCTTCACACTATTTTCCAGAGTGGCTGTNCACACTATTTTCCAGAGTGGCTGTACCAACTTGCATTCCCTCCAACAATGTAGGAGGGATCCCCTTTCTCCACATCCTCTCTAACAATTGTTGTTTCTCACTTCGTCAATCTTTGCCATTCTAACTGGAGTAAGGTGGTATCTCAGCGTGGTTTTGATTTGAATTTCCCTGATGGCTAATGA
>NW_023184571.1:0-1157 GCF_002007445.2 Ailuropoda melanoleuca | reverse complement strand
ACAGAGAAAGAGAGAGAGAGAGAGAGGGCATAAGCAGGGTAAGGGGCAGAGGGAGAGGGAGGAGCAGACTCTGCTGCTGAGCGAGGAGCCTGATGTGGGGCTCAATCTCAGGACCCCAGGATCNGGATCATGACCTGAGCCAAAGGCAGACACGTAACCAACTCAGCCACGCAGGTGCCCCCAAGACCAGTTTAATCTGAACCACTGAAGGTTGGTTCCAGAAATGTGTTTTAAAATCCTTCAGGTGATTTCATTTGAACTAAACTTTGTGAATGTCTTAAGGGATCCATTACATGTTAATTTTTCTGCAACACATTTCGAGTGGTACTAGTTATGTGCCATCCTTAGGGGAAATTAAGAAAATAGCCATTTTTCTTTTTTGCTTCTGAAATATTTCTTCTGGAATAATTTGCCTTCCTCTTGAATGACATCATTCAAAAATTCCCTTAGTGTCTATGTGTTGGTAGTATACTATTAGCTTTTGATTCCATAAAAAACCAACAGAAAAAAAAACAATAAAAATGAAAGAAAAGAAAAACAAACAATCTATACTTACATCACTGATTTTATTAAGTGCAGTTGTGATAGCTAAAAACATAAAGCTTTTATTTGGATTGTAAATAAGCAATATTCTGAAGCAGTGTGTTCCAGGATTGTATCATGAAACGCCATTTTAGCTCCCTAGTATGTGGAAAGTAAATGAAACATGAGAAAATGAAGTATCTTCCATGTCAATAATGGTGTTTACTTTATATATGATAACTTGAAATAAAGTCAATAACCTGGGGCGATTTACGGCAGGAGCAGTCTCAGATGGCATGTACTCACCATTGAGCAGTTCTAAATGAGACTGAATGGTTCCCAACATTTATTTTGTGAGAAATGTTGTAAGATTTGTTTAAGCACCTAAGGGAAAAGGAACAGAGATGTTCTTGGAATAAGATCTGTGGATAAAGGATGTTCTGTTGCCACTAATAGTAGAAAAAGTAAATTTCCTATCCGTGGTTCTTCCAGTAACCTTAATATATTTATTGCAAAAGTCAGAAGAATCACACTTTGTATTTTGAGAGGGTAGTGATGCTACATTTTTTTTTTGAAATATTACATCATAATATAATGGTTTGGAAAGCAGAAACTGAAAATCCTCTGCCTAAATT
>NW_023184570.1:0-2082 GCF_002007445.2 Ailuropoda melanoleuca | reverse complement strand
GCATTACTATGTGATCCCTTTTGGGGAAGGACAAGAAGACAGAGATTTCCAGGATCACTTTGCTCCTACCTTGTCTTTTCTGTTTGGGATCCTAGTGTGATGGCTGGAGCTGTGGCAGCCACCTTGAGACTGCGAGAGGAAAAGCATGATGAATGGAGGCCAACAGGATAAGAATGGCTGAGCGCAGGATTTTAATGCTATTGTTAAGCTGCTGTACCAGTGTTCAACTGCTTACCTCTGGTCTTATTTTAGTCAATCCTAAATATCCTTTTGGTTTAAACCACTCCTTGTAGACATAAGCATTCCTACCTGATAGATAATTCCAGAGTCCATCCTTCTAAGACATGCAGGGTTTTATTCTCCTACCAGTTCATTTTCCTTTATAGCCCAAACTTTGCTGAAAAATCTAAACTTCAAACAATCATTTTCCTGCTCCTTCATTCCATAAATATCTATTGAGAACCTTCTACACTGAAAACCTACTCCTCTGGGCATTGAGACAGGACAAGGAACAAAAAAGACGAAGTCTCTGTTCTTATAGAAGATCCCTTCTAGAGATAGGAGACCAAAACCAAAGAACAAAAGCATATCAGAGGGTGACTGGTGCCACCAAGAAGAGAAACACCAGCTCGAGAGGGAGAGAGAGACTCTCTGAAAGAAGGGAGTTCCAGCAGACAGAGGACAGGTGCACAGCCTTGCGTATGCTCTAGGTCTGGCAGGGAGACAGCCGTGGCTGCAGGCTATGGGGGGTGTTGGGAGTTGAGTTCCCAGAAGCCGTGAGGACAGGGAAGCCATGGGGAGAAGTTCTCTGCAGACGTGCAAGCTACATAATTGGTCACCTCTGGTCCCTAGTTCCTCCTCCTGTGGGACACCCGCTCTCACTGTCTTCTCATCCCTACCTGACACCTGCTCCCCTTGCTCCACTCCACGCCGACCCGAACACAGTGCCTGACACACAACTGACACTCAAGCACACATACACACACACGCACAAAACCAACAACTTGCNCTTGTTGAATGTGTGAATGGACACCCTCGATTTATACAAGGCCAACCAATGGATTAAAGTCCACTCACTATCCTGTGACTCTGGGCAAGGGACCACTTCTCTGTGCCTCTGTTCCCTCACCTGTAAAGTGGGGATCATTGTCCTAACTCTCCCTTAGTGTGGTTGTAAGAATACAAGAATCACAACAAAAACAAGAGGTACCATTCCAAATGCCCTTCACCCAGGAAGTGGGTCGTCCGATCACCCCCATTTTATAGAGGACGAAACTGAGGCCCAAGGTCCCCCAGCTGCTATGTGGTAGTCAGAATTTGAACTGCCAAGCTCAGGGGCGGCCTTAACGACCGTTACTACAGAGATGATGCATGTTCACGAAGNTTCATGAAAGGCAAGCTTAGCAAGCCCTGAGCAAGCCCTAGCAGGGACTGCATTTGCAGGGGTGGCTGTTCATGGATGCTGTTATTGCTGTTACCAACTGTAGCGTGCCCAGCTGGCCCAGGTAACTGATGCCCGTGTCACAGGATGGGGGAAACAGATACCACATTGGACATAGAACAAAGAAAGCAGAGGGAACTCTGCCCGCCTAGTGAGATATCTGTATACACCTCCTGAGGGCCCCACATGGCTTGGGAGAGGGGGGCTGCGGGCAGAGAGACCCGGGGGAGACCAGTCCCCTCACCTCCACCCCCAGCCTCGCAAGCCAAGCAAACCGCACGCCCCCAGCTGAGGAATCACATCACCGTGGCAGCTGTCCAGAGCAGAAGAGGCCCGCACCTGTTTGCAATGTAATTTAGCTATTAGCAGCCTTCCCATCCAGCTGAAATTCAAAGACCGAAGAATGGGGGATGACGGAGGGGGCTGTGTGAGGGGGGTTAGGAAGTTGGAGAGGTAAGATGATCAAATGTCCTAAATTGCTTGCACTTTAATGCCTTATATAAAAATTTCCTGTAATGCATGTTACCATAAATAAGGGGTTGTGGAACAAGCCCTGAGCAAGATGGCTTTTTAGCAAAACTCTCCCGGAGGGAACGTTTGGAGCCAGCCTGGTTATGTCCCACCTCTCAAATTATCCTGTT
>NW_023184569.1:0-2548 GCF_002007445.2 Ailuropoda melanoleuca | reverse complement strand
TTCTTCTGAGGACTCACCCACTCGGAGCCTGCTAGCCTTGGCCCTGGGCTCAGGGCAAATTTTGTTAGCACATGTGTCCTTACACAGCTGCCTGGTGCACAGCTGGGACACTGCACTGCACACATCCAATGTGGCACTGAGCCATGCTCCCTGAGCCACCTTCATGCACTAGACACAGCTGTGTCCAGCCTTTGCTGGCTCAGCCTCACATCCCCCAGCTGCCATGGCCTACAGCCATTAGCTGCTGCAGTGTTTCAGGGGATCTGATTTAGGACTAGTAGCCCAGCTCAAATTTTGCCAACACCCCTGCCTCACTCCCACCTTCCCTGGTAGGCATGCCCCCTTAGAGCTGGTCTGTCTGGATCCCACTAATACCACAGACAGTGAGCACAGCCCACAACAGGCAGTGAGTGGATGACTGTACTGAAATGATAAGTGGCTCCGAGACAACAGCAGGGCATAAGCAAAACACAAAGGAGACCCTCCTAAAGTGTCAGTTTCTGCTGAACAGGGGACACTTCACTGCAGGGCAGTACAGGACCTCTTCTTCATAAAGTCACTACTTTTAAGAGCAGAAGAAAGAGCTTACTGAGAAATTATCCCAAATGAAAGAACATGACAAGGCCACGGCCAGAGATCTAAAAGAAACAGATGTAAGCAACATGCCTGATACAGAATTTAAAGCAGTGACCATAAGGATACTCACTGGACTTAAGAAAAGGATGAAAGACACAACTGAGACCCTTAATGCAGAGATAAGAAATAACACAGCATAGATAAAGGGTTCAATAAGTAAAATGAGAAGTATGCTTGATGGAATGAAAGGCAGGATGGAAGAAGCAGAGGAATGAATTAGTGACCTAGAAGACAGAGGAATGGAAAGTAATCAAACTGAACAAAAGAGAGATAAAAGAATAATGCAAAATGAGAATAGACTTAGGGAACTCATTGACTCCATGATATGTAATCACATTCATATTATAGCAGTTCCAGAAGAAAAAGAGAGAAAAAGGGGCAGAAAATTTATTTTAAAGAAATAATAGCTAAAACCATCCCTATCTGGGGAAAGAAACAGATATCCAGATGCAGGAGGCACAGAGAAGCAGACCACACCAAAACATACTGTAATTAAATTGACAAAATATAATGAAAAGAAAAAAATTTAAAATCAGGAAGACAAAAAGGAAACAGTAACTTGCAAGGGAAAACCCATAAGGTTAGCAGGAGATTTTTTTTAAGAGTTTATTTATTTATTTAACAGAGAGAGAGACAGCCAGCGAGAGAGGGAACACAAGCAGGGGGAGTGGGAGAGAAAGAAGCAGGCTCCCAGCAGAAGAGCCCGACATGGGGCTCGATCCCACAACTGGGGGATCACGCCCTGAGCCGAAGGCAGACGCTTAATGACTGAGCCACTCAGGCGCCCCGAGATTTTTAAGCAGAAACTTTGCAAGCCAGAAGGGAGTGTCATGATATATTCAAAGTGCTGACTGGTTAAAGTCTGCAGCCAAGAATACTTCTATCCAGCAAGGCTATCATTCAGAAGAGAAGGAGAGAAAAAGAGATTCCCAGATACACAAAAACAAAGGAGTTCATGACTGCTAAACCAACCTTGCAAGAAATATTAAAGGGGACTTTAAAGAGTGGAAAGGAAAGACAGAAAATGACAGTATGAAGGTAGGAAACACAAAAGCAGTAAAAATGAGTATTTCTGTAAAAATTCAGTCAAGGAATTCATGAAATAAAAGGAAATGAAATATGACACCACATATATATAATGTAGGGAGGAAAGGGGAAAAGAATGGGTTCAAACTTAAACAACCATAAACTTAATAGACTGCTATATGCAGAAGAGGATATATAAAAGCCCAACAGTAACCACAAATCAAAAACCACAAATAAACATGTGAAGAATGAAGAATTGGGAGTTTATGATTATTCTTTTCAAGTGCACACAGAATAGATTACATATTAGCCTACAAAACAAGCCTCAACAAATCCAAGGAGATAAAAGTCATTCCATGCATCTTTTCTGATCACAATGGTATGAAATTAGAAGTGCGCCAAGAGAAAATCTCCAAAAAGCACAAATATATGGAGATTAAATAACATGCTACTAAGCAATGAATGGGTCAACCAGGAAATAAAAGAGGAAACAAAACAAAACAAAAAAAAATGGAACAAATGAAAATGAAAACATACTGGTCCAAAATCTCTGGAATGCAGCAAAAGTGGTTCTAAGAGGGAAGTTTATAGCAAAACAGGCATACCTCAAGAAGCAAGAAGAATTTCAAATAAACATCTAAACTTACACCTAGAGAAACCAGAAAAAGAACACCAAATGAAGCCTAAAATGGCAGAAGGAAAGAAATAATAAANAGAAGTTCCAAATTCATTATATGAGACAAGCATTATCCTGATACCAAAACCAGATAACGCTACCACTAAAATGACATCTACAGGCAAGGATGTCCACTATCACCACTTGTATTCAACATAGTACTGGAAGTCCTAGCTACACAAAAATCAATAAAAGGCATTCAAATTGGTT
>NW_023184568.1:0-1243 GCF_002007445.2 Ailuropoda melanoleuca | reverse complement strand
GAAAATAAAGATTATAGACTCCTTGTTCAGAAATTTAGAATTTCAAGACAACAGCAGAACATTAAAGACCTCTGAGACTGTATAGGTTGCATACATATGCAGCCAGCCCTGGAGGTGTCTCTTGGGTTGAGTTTTCTTAAAGTAAAGCCTAAGACTTGGAATCATATTCAAGTGATTACTCCAGAAAGAGTAAAGGAAATAATATGAGATGGGGGAAAGCTAAGCAAGAAGGTGGCCTCAGCTGAATACTATGTTCAACCTCACAGGGAAAACTCTGGAGCACAAATTTCTTCGGTCAAACCTTGATGAAAGAGGGCAGGACTTTTCTAGCCTCATGTATATGATCATGGGGAATTCTTCAGAGAAAGGGTAACAATTCCCAGCAGTGAGGGATAGACTACAAATACTGGTAAATGGGATCTAGTTAGGGCAACAACATCCTCCATTACACTCTCTTCCTCCAATTTTATGGTACTCTACAAAAGTACCATTTTGGTTAATGAATCCATGTCACACTGAAGTGTAGCACATCAAGATCCCACAGCTTTGGAGCACCTGGGTTGCTTCATCAGTTAAGTGTCTGACTCTTGGTTTCAGCTCAGGTCATGATCTCTGAGTCTTGAGATCAAGCCCCACATCTGATTCCAAGCTCAACATGGTGTCTGCTTGCCTCCCCCCTCCTCAAGCACTGTCTCTCTCTCTCTCTCAAACAAATAAATACAATCTTTAAGAGGTGCCACAACTTGGCAATGTATGGATGGCTCTACCTTGGTGATTTGAGCAGACTCTGAGAACATAACCCTATAAGAAGAGTACAGATTCTCACTAAAATTCAGTTTTTTATATAGTGTGTCTTAGTTCATTCAGGCTTCTATTATAATACCATATATTGGGTGACTTATGGACAATGGAACTTTATTTCTCACAGTTCTAGAGTCTAGGAAGTCCAGGATCAAGGTGCCTGCTGACGCAGTGTCTGGTGAGGGCCTGCTTTCTGGTTCATGGTAGGCTGTCTTCTTGCTGTAACCTCACATGGTGGAAGGGGCGAGAGGGTCTCTTTTATAAGGGCACGAATCCCATTCATGAGGGCTTTATTTTCATAACCTGATTAACACCCAAAGGCCCCATATCCTAATACCATCACATTGGAGACTAGATTTCAACATATGAATTTTGGGGAGACACAAAATTTCAGTCTATAGTCATAGTGATTTTAAAAATCACATTTTTCATCCCTCCCTGC
>NW_023184567.1:0-581 GCF_002007445.2 Ailuropoda melanoleuca | reverse complement strand
ATTATCAGTATACTTTTGGATAAGCCACTCAACCTCTCTTGCTTCAAGTATGTCATCTGAAAATGAGAACCATATACCTAACCCACAGGGTTATCCTGAGGATTAGACAAGTTAATACATGTCAAGCACTTAGAAGACTATCTGCCACAAAACAATAACTGGCATATAATGACAGCATACTATTATCTCCAATGTATATGAGGAAATGCACTGGAGACTTTAGGTGATTTACCAAGATCATATCACTAGAAGGGGGTGGAGATGAGATTCAAATGTTGATCTCTTTACTCCTATATCTTGGTGCCTCCCTCATTGTGTTGCCTTTTTCCCTTGGGCAGGTCTTCTATTGCGAATACATTTTAATTTAGAGTTCCTAAAGCTTTTTTATATAGCTTGTCTCANTTTTATATAGCTTGTCTCATTTGATCTTCACAACTGCTAGAGATAATACCAGTCCTATATATTATACGTTTTTGTTTTGTTTTGTTTTGTTTTTTAGTTGAAAAAACGGAGGCGTAGAGAGATTATATGATTTAAACCTAGTCTCACACAGAAAAAGGAACCAGTCCAGGCTTCGGATT
>NW_023184566.1:0-1324 GCF_002007445.2 Ailuropoda melanoleuca | reverse complement strand
GCCCGATGAGGGATTCCTTTCCAGAACGCTGTGATCATGCCCTAATCCTAAGACAGGCACTTAATGACTGCGCCACCCCGGCGCCCCGGGTTGTGGGCTTCTTGATTTTTCAGCCTGCCTTCTGGGGGAGGGGCCTGCCTGCCGGTACTCAGAAAACCCTGTTTGGGTAGAGTCTCCGTGTCCCCTGCGAGGGGGGATGGGGATGGGCACCCTGTGAGCCGGTATTTCCGGGCTTTTGTTCTCTGGCGGCTTTCCCTGGGGGTTTGCTGTGCCTCTTCTGAGAGTCAGAGCAGCAGTGGCCGAATCTCAGCCTCTGTCACAGAACAGAGGGATCGCGGACCTTTCTCCACTGATGTTCTGGCCACTTCAACTCTGTTACTGTTGGTGCTGCTCAACCCTGCAGCGTCCCGGGATTTGCGCCCCACACCCGGTGTCCCAGCCCTCACTTCCAGGGCCGGCGTGTCTCTGTCCTTTGTGTTTCTAATGCCGCCAGCCGCCAGGTGCCCCCACGTGCTCCCGGAGCTCCCGGTCTCAGTCTGGATCCAGTGAGCACACTGGGATTCCTGAGTTCCGTGAGATGCCTGATGGTGTGTGCTCCTGGCTCATGGTCTCAGTCTGCTGTCTCCGTGAGTCCGCCCGCTCCCCCGTGCAGGTGGCTACCGCTTCCCGGCGCCCTAACACGGCGACTCCCTCCCCCTTCCATTTATCTTCTGATATCTGTGCGCGGTTTCATGGCTCCCCACTTCGTACCTCGATACTCAGCGCTGGAGATGTTCATTTGTAGAGATCCAGATGTATCTTCCTGCGTCTCAGGCTGATTCCGTGGATGTTCAGGCTGGGCTGGTACCTATCCAGTTCGACTCGGGACCGGCTGAAAAAGTGTCCCCTACTCCTCTGCCATCTTAACTCCACCCTCTTTTTTTTAAAGANCTCTTTTTTTTTAAGATTTTATTTATTCATCTGTCACAGACAGACAAAGAGAACAAGCAGGGGGAGGGGCAAGCAGGGGGAGAAGCAGGCTCCCTGCTTAGCAAGGAGTCCAATATGGAACTCGACCCCAGGGCTCTGGAATCATGACCTGAACCAAAGGCAGATGCTTCACCAGCTGAGCCAGCCAGGCACCCCAACGTTCTCTTTCCAACAGCTGTCTGACATAACTCACAAAACAGGCTCCAGCACATGGCTGAGACCCTTGGAGCCTGAGCGTGGCACAGATATATAGCAGCTCAAGACCTTGCAGAATCCCAGGAAATAAACAAAATCAAAAATTTTAAAACCTTCCAAAACCTAACCATGCCCAACTTTTCCCACTGACTGTATTTAG
>NW_023184565.1:0-1063 GCF_002007445.2 Ailuropoda melanoleuca | reverse complement strand
TTTCTGCATCAATTGAGAGGATCATATGGTTCTTGTCCTTTCTTTTCTTAATGTGATGTACAACATGGATTAATTTGCACATGTTGAGCCACCCTTGCAACCCAGGCATAAATCCCACTTGGACCTGGTGAATAAATCTTTTAATGTACTGTTGGATCCTATTGGCTAGTATCTTGGTGAGAATGTTGGCATCCATGTTCATCAGGGATACTGGTCTGTAATTCTCCTTTTTGAAGGGTTGTCTGCTTTTAGGATCAAGGTAATGCTGGCCTCAAGAACAAGTCTGGAATTTTATCTTCCCTTTTTGTTTTATGATATAGCTTCAGAAGAATAGGTTTAGTTCTTTCGAAACGTTTGGTAGAATTCCCCTGGGAAGCCATGTGGCCCTGGAATCCTGTTTGCTGGGAGACTTTTGATTACTGCTTCAATTTCCTTGCCGGTTATGGGTCTGTTCAGGTTTTCTATTTCTTCCTATTTTAGGTTTCATAGTTTATAAGTTTCCAGGAGTGCTCCATTTCTTCAGATAACATAATTTCTTGGTAATATAGTTGTTCATAATATGTTCTTAAAATTGTCTGTATTTCCTTGGTGTTGGTCATGATCTCTCCTCTTTCATTCATGATTATATTAATTTGGGTCCTTCCTTTTTCTTTTTTGATAAGTCTGGCTAGCGGATTATGGATCTTAGTAATTCTTTCAAAGAATCAGGTTCTAGTTTCATTGATCTGTTCTACTGTTGTTCTTTTAATTTTTTAAAAGATTTTATTTATTTATTTATTTATTTGAGAGAGAGAGAGAGAACATGAGTGGGGAGGGGAAGAGGAAGAAAGAGAGGGATAAGCAGACTTCCTGCTGAGCAGGGAGACTGATGCAGGGCTTGATCCCAGGACCCTGGAATCATGACCTGAACTGAAGGGAGATGTTTAATCAACTGATCCACCCATGCACCTGGGAGGAAATATTTACAAATGACACTACAGATAAAGGGCTGCCATCCAAGATCTATAAGGAACTTCTCAAACTCAACACACAAAAAACAAATAATCCAGTCAAGAAATGGGCA
>NW_023184564.1:0-765 GCF_002007445.2 Ailuropoda melanoleuca | reverse complement strand
GTTTCTTGGTGCATATGGATTTTAGAAAAAAAAATTATTTGGATTTGATTTATTCTTTTGACCTTGCCGGTATAGAATGAAGGACAGTTTTACAGTCTTCANACAGTTTTACAGTCTTCGTAGAGCAGAGCTGAGGCATTAAATGTTCATGTTCACACATTGTTTACAGATACCAAATTTTATGGGTGATTTGTAGACCACTGGCTCAATAAAATTCTTGGTAAGCATTTCCATTCCAGTGTAATTTCGTAAAGCCAAAATCTCTGACCTGAAATCACAACATAGATTTATTTTGTCAACAGAGCTGTGGGAAGCAAAATAGGCTGATTCTGATTTCAGTCCCATTGTTTTAAAGACTTATTTTAGCATCTGCCTGCATTCTTACATTTGAAGGACAGCTACAAAAATCCCTTGCCTTCTCAACATTAAAACGTGGCAGTCATGCAAGAATACCGTCCTTCACGAGTTTTACACCCAGGAACACAATGAGGGAATGAATGAATGAATGAATGAATGCTTGCATGAACCAACTCATCTGGGTCACAGTTTGAGGGACTGTGAGGGTAATGATCCTGAGTTACACACAAACTTGTCTCATCGTGACTCCTCAATTTAAAAATCCCTCTCCTGAAAGTTTTAGCTAATTATTACAAAAGTAAAAACCTTTGGAATCCCTCATTTATTTTCTTTTAATTGTTTCTTCTGCTAATCGGTACTCTTCCTTTGTTGTTGTCATCATTCTGACCTGTCGCTACTTTACATCCA
>NW_023184563.1:364-529 GCF_002007445.2 Ailuropoda melanoleuca | reverse complement strand
TCCCCATTGGGTAAATGTGCCTTGGAAGCATCCAGCCCTTAGAACCAAGAAACAAAGTGCGAAGTTAAAACACTTGAAGTCACATCGGCCTTATAGAACGTGCAACAAAATTCAAGGTGCTTTGTTACCGTGAGTGAAACACGATTAGCACAGCACTGAGAAACA
>NW_023184563.1:0-175 GCF_002007445.2 Ailuropoda melanoleuca | reverse complement strand
GGGAAAGTGTTCACGGAAGCCTGACGAGAGTGCCACAGAGTGGTCTCTGAGACACCACACAATCCAGGGAAATAACAAGGAACATCATCTCACTTAAATAAGGCAGTATAAATGAAAACGTTCAAGAATTTCGAGGACTCAGTGCCCTTCTTATTGGTATTAAAGAAGAGCGTCC
>NW_023184562.1:0-924 GCF_002007445.2 Ailuropoda melanoleuca | reverse complement strand
TATTATTGTAGGTTTAAATGTCGTGATCTGTCTCAGAAGATATACACTAACATTTCAGTCCAAACTATAGTCGGATGCTGTATCAAAAGGATGCCCCATTATAGANTGCCCCATTATAGCTTAAATGTTTGTATTTCTCTTTTGTAAGGACAAAAGTGCCACTTCTGATCACAGACAGGATGCAACATGGATGACGAAATGTAGGTTTTCCCAAAGTCAGGTTAACATTATGCAAGGAACATAATTCACCTTGGAAATGGAATAGAGAAAAAGCTTTTGTGCTATTTATGTTCACAATATAAACCGACCTTGTATTCAAGATTTGATCCCAGGAAAGTCTTGTGTTGTTAGTGACTTTGGGATGCTATGTTTGATGAAACTGGAACCAGTTCTTCTTCAGTGCTCTTCAGTTTGGTTGGTCCTTCTAGGAGATTTTACTGCCTGTGGTTTGAAAACTAACGTAAACTCTAAGCTTGAGAAGCCATAGGAGGGAAAACCTTGTTCAAATTTATGATTGAAGAAGGTGGATATTTTTGCTTAAAGAAGACATGGTAGTTTAGACAAAGGCTTGGCAGTGATGAACATTGTCTATAGAACTGTCTGAGTCTTGTCTTTGGGTTAGACTATGTGTTAATGGTCAATGACATACAGAGTACGTATGTATGTATGTATGTATATCATATTAACTCTGAATCAAATTCTCTCCATTTGGTTGGACAGCAAAAGGCTATGGGATTTGTAAATATTTGAAATTGGCAGTATTTCCTAATAATATGGAATATGGGTTTCTAAGTAACTAATTAGAATATATTCTTTGCTCAAGTATTTCCTTACATTTGTTGACAAATTTGGCCTTCAGTTTTATTTGAAGAATAAGATTCTCTTCAATTTAAATATGAAAAGTGTTAATTAAATATATGATAA
>NW_023184561.1:0-1275 GCF_002007445.2 Ailuropoda melanoleuca | reverse complement strand
GAATCACAGGAGGATACTTCCTATTCTGTTGTCAAAAATAAAACTTTATTGGGGCGCCTGGGTGGCACAGCAGTTAAGCATCTGCCTTCGGCTCAGGGCATAATCCTGGCGTTGTGGGATTGAGCCCCACATCAGGCTCCTCCATTATGGGCCTGCTTCTTTCTCTCCCAATCCCCCTGCTTGTGTTCCCTCTCTCGCTGGCTGTCTCTATCTCTGTCAAATAAATAATAAAATCTTTAAAAAAAAAATAAAATAAAACTTTATTAATAATTATTTGGATGTGCCCGTGTACATTTGTGGAAACATTCTCAACATTTTCCACACCCAAAGCTTCATCAATACACGGATAAAATGCAGGCAACATTGTAATGCACTGCTCATTGGAACACCAAGTACAAGGAGGGGTATTAGAAGTAATAAAAATGTATCTATTATTAATTTCAGAAAAACACTCCTTATGGGCACTTAATGAGGATACCTATTAATAAGATCTAATATCTTATCATATGAAATTCACCCATAAAACTCATCCAGAACAACAGCCTGCTGACCACTGGAACCCTCCACCGTTGACCTATAGGCCTGCAATACAGACTCCAACCCCTAGAGACACACTTCTCAGCAGCAGAATGGGACTTGCCCACTCTTGGGGGACTAACTATTACAGCGATGTAAAAAAAATCCTACTCCTTGGAAAGCCCAGACGTGAGGACAAAGTCACAGAAACCACAACCACGACTTAATAAAGGACAGACATCTCTTTAGCTGGACGCTGCAGATCACCACCACTCTCACAGAGCAACCCCACAGTGGACTCCAGATCTGTCCTCTTCCCAGGATTACGAGGTGCACCACATTCTTCCAATACTCCATCCTTAGAACAAAACCTTTAAATGTCCTCGTCAGTGCTGTGTGCAGGCTCACAGTGAGCGCTGCGAAAGCCAGATATCTTCTTGAGAGCACTCAGCGTCTCACACCTATCCCAGCAGATGGAGGGTGCCACTCTCCCCGACTTCTGTACCANCCGACTTCTGTACCAACTAGAAAATACTTGGAACAAGTCTTGCCATACTCCATGCAAAAGGCATATTCTTCATCTGCAAAATTATTGATGGTGAACCACCATGGATTCCTCGCAGCTCCTCGAATCTAGGTAAATTGAAGATAGGGGTTGGCCAGAGCTATTATCCTCAATCCCCATAACCAACCCCCCCCCCCACACACACACCATTACTTTGTGCATTCCAGACCAGTTTCCATCAACTTTGCTCATTC
>NW_023184560.1:999-1153 GCF_002007445.2 Ailuropoda melanoleuca | reverse complement strand
TATTACTCAGCTATCAGAAAGAACGAATTCTCAACATTTGGTGCAACATGGACGGCACTGGAGGAGATAATACTAAGTGAAATAATTCAAGCAGAGAAAGACAATTATCATACGATTTCTCTCATCTATGGAACATAAGAACTAGGATGATCAG
>NW_023184560.1:449-795 GCF_002007445.2 Ailuropoda melanoleuca | reverse complement strand
GAATATCCACGGAATCAGCCTGAGACGCAGGAAGATACATCTGGATCTCTACAAATGAACATCTCCAGCGCTGAGTATCGAGGTACGAAGCGGGGAGCCGTGAAACCGCGCACAGATATCGGAAGCTAAACAGAAGGGGGAGGGAGCCGCCTTGTCAGGGCACCGGGAAGCGGTAGCCACCTGCACGGGGGAGCGGACAGACCGCGGACCCGCACGCATGAGACAGCAGACTGAGTAGGGAGCTCCGGAAGCGCACGCGGGACAGCTGGCGGTTGGCGGGCCACCTGCACGGGGGAGCAGGCGGACTCGCGGACGGCACCCGCGAGACAACAGACTTAGAACGCGA
>NW_023184560.1:0-214 GCF_002007445.2 Ailuropoda melanoleuca | reverse complement strand
GAGCAGGCGGACTCGCGGTCAGCACCCGCGAGACACCAGACTGAGACGGGGAGCTCCGGGAGCCCGCGCGGGGCGGCTGGCGACTGGCGGCTGGTGGGGCTGGAAACACAAAGGACAGAGACGCGCCAGCCCTGGAAGTGAGAGCTGGGATGCTGGGTGTGGGGCGCACAGCCCGGGATGCTGCAGGGTTGAGCAGCACCAACAGAAACAGAGT
>NW_023184559.1:0-3911 GCF_002007445.2 Ailuropoda melanoleuca | reverse complement strand
CCCAGGACTCTGGGATCACGCCCTGAGCTGAAGGCAGACGCTTAATGACTGAGCCACCCAGGCGCCCCTGGGTTGGAGCTTTCCAAACCCTTTATTCCCCAAAGCATCTCATTCCCCCGCCTTTCCTCCCAAGCTTTATGATNCCTTTCCTCCCAAGCTTTATGACTAATCTATTGTTTGCCCCAACCGTTATTCATTGCCTCAGGCAGCAGCGGCTGAAACATTTGCCTGTAAGTATTTTTGACCAATGCTCCCATGTAGCTGTTTGTTTCAGAACTGGGTGAATACTGAGTTAGGTAAAGTAATGGCGAGCCTTTTAAGCCGGTCTTCCAGGGAAACACCGGACTGCTCAGAACTAATAATTACAACTCTTGAGTTTTGTCTTGCTTCTCTGCAACTAGCACTGGGATTATGAGCTGTTATTTTCAAGGCTACCACAGAGCTGGGGAGCAGCGACTGGACCAGGTCAGTTAAGATACGGCAAAGCTCACTGTTTTATGGAGATACGGCTGCTTTTCCTGATTAAGTTTTCCCCTGTTTGCTGTTTGCTTTGGTTTTTTAGTTAAGTTGTCAGAAGTAGATTCTGACCATTTTTGCCTATTTTTTTTCCCACTGCTTTTATGGAGTGGTGGGCTTTTGGAATCTCTTACTGCAATATTTTTGCTAGCATCATTCCCGTACAGAGACTTTCAAAACACTCTATTTAATGGTTGCATAATATTTGCTCTGATTTCCTTAATTACTGTTACACTGATGGACATTTATCAGTTGTTTTCATTATATTGTCTGGAGTGGTGTAACGCTTCCAGTCATCTTTGTTCACATCCCCGACTGTTTTCTTAAGTTAGATTCCTCAAATGAACCTGTAGGTGAAGAGATACAAACTTTCAAAACCCATGATACATGTTGTGAAGATAACTTCCGAAAGATCGCATTTACACTTCCACTCGCATGTTCGAAAGTATTGCCTCACCACAACCTTCTCCCCTGAGAGTGTCATCACCTAAGACATTCGTTAATTAGGTGAACAAAAACCAGTATTTCATCGTTTGGTCTTACGTATCTGGGATCATCAGCAAGGCCAAAATATTTACGGTTTTTATTTGGTACCACCGTTTCTTCTGTGAATTTCTCATCAATATTCTTTCTTGTGAGATGTCTGCCTTTTTAATTATTTATAAGAGCTATTTACATAGTAAGAATATGAATCCTTAATGGCAATAATTATACATATTTAAAAATACAGAGCTCTAAAAGCACTTCTAATTTCACACACTCAACAAGTTCCCTGTGGTAGCTCGGGGCCATTGTATGAGTTTCCTATGGCTGCTGTAGCAAATT
Organism: Ailuropoda melanoleuca; assembly: GCF_002007445.2. Taxonomy (NCBI): domain Eukaryota; kingdom Metazoa; phylum Chordata; class Mammalia; order Carnivora; family Ursidae; genus Ailuropoda; species Ailuropoda melanoleuca. The sequence continues at coordinate 2,570 of NW_023184559.1, read as the reverse complement.
ACCACAAACTCAGTGGCTTAGAACAACACAAATTTATTCTCCTACAGTTACAGGGTCGAAAGACCTAAAGCCAAGTCAGTCATCAGCAGGGCTGGTTTCTCTGGAGGCCCTGAGAGGAGAATCTCTGTCCCTGTCATTTAAAGCTTCTAATGGCTGCCTCTATTCCTCAGTTTGTGGCCCCTTTCTCCACATTCAAAGCACATGACTCCAATCTCTGCTCCTGTCAGCACATCACTTTCTCTGACTCTGACTTCTCCTACAAGGCTTTTATAATGCTCATTGTGATTATGTCAAGCCCACTCAGATAATCCAAGATAATCACCCCATCTCAAGAGTCCTAACTTAACCACATCTGCAAAGCTTCCTTTGCCATATGTGTTCATCAGAATTCTCCAGAAAAACAGAACCAATAGGATGTGTAGATGCATACGTAGGTAAATGCATAGATAGGTAATTTATTTTAAGGCATGTGGTGGGGGCTGGCTGGTCCAAAATATGCAGGGCAAGCTATCAGGGTATATAATACAGACCCAGGGAGGGGTAGATATTGGAGTCTTGAGCCTAAAGACCAAGAGGAGAGTTCTTTCCTCTTTGAGGTATCTCAGTCTTTCTCTTAAAGTCTGCAACTGATTGGATGAGGCCCACCCATATTATGAAGAGTAATCTGCTTAATTCAAAGATCACAGATTAAATGTTAATCATATCCAAAAACTAACAACAACAGCAAATTACCTTCACCACAACATCTAGATGGGTGTTCTTTAAACAACTGGATACCATAGCCTTGCTGAGCTGACACATAAAATTAACCACATTATCTAAGGTAACTTTCAGTTTCCAGGGACCAGGATATGGACATATTGGAGGGGCCATTATTCAACCTACCGCAGGCAGCCAGGTTATTTCTTTGACTAAAAAGAGAATGTCCTTCTCTTGAGAAACAGTAGATACTAATTCAGACTAACTAACCCAAACATTTCATAACGCTCCCTTTCCCATCAGAATTTTACAGAAACAGAAGGGAATTTTCCCATGATTCCTTTTGCCTTCATTATGTGCAGTTTTGAGGAGAATTTCATATCGTATTATCCTCAGTAATAAAAAGAAAGATCTGCTTCTCTGATTAAAAGCCTTTTTTCCATACTTTTGAAGAAGAAAATCTCTCTTTCTCTTGAATTGCTATTCTTAGCAGGAAATATTTTATCAGCTCAGGCTCCTAATTGGATAGGAATATGGCCATCATGGTGCTTTTCTGTTGCAGACAGGAGACCTTTAGGTTTGGGGGACTGGAGACACATTTCAGCAGGAATCTGTTCCCTTCTGGTCACTCACAATATTTGAAAATGAGAATGAAATGGGCGAGATGGGAGGATTCCCAGAGAATTGTTCCAAGTTGCTAGAACTTCTGGAGCTGTCTGCTTTCTCCAAAGACAAAATAAACAGAGATTCAAGAAAGAGTCTGCTTGGAAAAAAAATTTTTGTTTCTGTTAAAAACATAAAATAGCATTCATTGCTATTATCTGAATGATTAATTCTGCCTCCTACTCCTTGCTCTCATAAATCTTTCACTTCTTTACCAAAGGAATCTTCATTGCAATGGAAATCCTTATTCTCTTCAATACAGCATTTCCTCAAGCCTTGGGCTACAGGAGACTTGGTTCCACAGTTGAGGACTGGGTCTGGCCTCTTGTCCTCCAGTCACATGGTTTCAGGTGCCCTTATTTTTGGGTAGTGTGGAGAGTTCCCCATGTGTCATCGCGTGTGGAATAACCATAGTCTCCCTTGAAGACTCACTTGTTTCAAGCCTTCAGTTGAACCCTGTATAGACAACATCTTTGCTTTTCCTGAAAATACCTCTCCCAGGTATTGCCTTTTGGTCCCCATTTTACAGATGAGGAAACTGAGGCTTAGAATCATTGAAGGACTCATCTAAGGAAGGTCCCCCATCACTGGAATTCAAGCCTGTGTGACAACAGAGCCATGCGTAGCCCTGTTAGGGGTTAAAACATGTCCTCCCCACTCTACACGTGCACAAAATCATATGTTAAAGTCCTAATCCTTAGTACCTCAGAATGTGACCTCATGTGGAGATATGATCATTATAGATATAATTAGTTAGGGATGAGGTCGTGATGAATAGGGTGGGCCTCTGATTCAATATGGCTGGCATTCTTATACAAGGGAGGAATTTGGACACAGAGATGGATATTCACAGAAGGAAGATGATGTGAAGAGACACCAAAAGAAGACCATTTACAAGCCAAGGAATGAGGCCAGAAGCAAACCCTTCTCTCATGGTGCTCAGAAGGAATCAACCCTGCTGACACCTTGACCTCAGCCTTCCAGCCTCCAGAACTGTGAGACGATGCATTTCTGTTGTTTAAGCCACCCAGTCTGTGGTCCTTTGTCACGGTAGCCTCTGAAACTAGTGCAGGCCCCTGCACCATAGTACTTTAAATACGCTATTTTTCAGTGCCTCCAGGGAGTGGAGTGCTTGGCTGGCCTCTGGCCTCCAAACGTGGCTCACCACTAGAAGGCTGAAAAGATGTGACAAGTGCAGGAAACGTGTT
>NW_023184558.1:0-1375 GCF_002007445.2 Ailuropoda melanoleuca | reverse complement strand
TCAACCCAAGTCAGGACAGCTGCCTGGGAGACACAATCTTCACAAAGAAGGGAGTGCTCTGGGGAAGGAACTTTTGGGGCAGGGTTATATATTTGTTCTGTTTTGTGTTATGTACACTTACACACCACAATGAGGATCTTCTTAGATTCCAGAAAGTGACAGACTTTTTCTTATGTTTTCAGTATGTGGATGTCAGTATGACTTTAAACTTACGGGAGCCAAAGCGGTTCTTTATTTTTTCTTGTCTTTATGTTGGCATTTTTGGTTATTGTTTTCTTCTCGAAGCAGATGTACAACTTGTGCTTGGGGCAGAAATAGGGCCCATGCTTAGCGGTTTTGCCTAGTCATTTTGAGCTGGGTAAAATGTTATAAGTTAGCTTCCCTGGGAGCCCAGGATCAGGGCCCACAGATGATATAAGATAAAAATTACTTTTATCAATTTAATTACTACTAAATGGAGTAATTTGAGACAAAAGCAGCTTTCACAAGAGTACCAAGGAATCAAAGTTATGCCTACAGAAGGCTACCTGCTCCATGGTCAGCACAGGTAACAGAAGTGTTCACAGTCTCTGGACTCCTGCCCTTCTCCTGCCCAAATCTCTGAAGCACGCAGATCACTTAAAATCAGAATTTTAGAGCAGCTAGACACCTTAGAGATGTCTGGCACCATTCCCTTGGACTGCAGAATAAAACACAGAAGCTCGTTGTCACAAACTAATTTCAACATGAAGTGCCCCCTGGATGCACTAAGTTCCTTCCCTGGAAATGTTGACTAATGTAAGTCACAGTCATACCATATAAACACTACGATGTNGTGTTCACAGTCTCTGGACTCCTGCCCTTCTCCTGCCCAAATCTCTGAAGCACGCAGATCACTTAAAATCAGAATTTTAGAACATCTAGACACCTTAGAGGTGTCTGGCACCATTCCTTTGGACTGCAGAATAAAACACAGAAGCTCGTTGTCACAAACTAATTTCAACATGAAGTGCCCCCTGGATGCACTAAGTTCTTTCTCTGCAATGTTGACTAATGTAAGTCACAGTCATACCATATAAACACTACGATGGCTGGGAAGTCATCGTAGGTAAAGGAATATTTTAGCCATGTTTATAAGCATTGGCTCACTCTGTAGAAGAGGCTGAGCTGAGGGTTTTTAAATACTATTTCAGACCTGTCTTACAGCACACTCTGAACATACCAGAGCCTGAATCGACTAAAAAAGATAATTGGTTTCAGTAACTTTAATACCAGAAAAATATTACACTGTCTCTCTTCCTAGGGATCTTTGAGTATCTTACCCAGAGGTCCTCCACTGAGATAATGATCTTAATGATCACCATGGGCAGAGGTGAAAAGGCCAGCTGAATTCGTT
>NW_023184557.1:493-748 GCF_002007445.2 Ailuropoda melanoleuca | reverse complement strand
GGTGGCAGGATACAAAATCAATGCCCAGAAATCAGTTGCATTTCTATACACGAATAACGAGACTTAAGAAAATTAGGGAATCCATCCCATTTACAATAGTTCCAAAAACCATACGTTAACTTGGAATTAACTTAACCAGAGATGTAAAGGACCTATATTCTAGAAACTATAAATCACTCTTGAAAGACATTGAGGAAGACATAAAAAGATGGAAAAATATTCTATGCTCATGGATTGGAAGAATTAACATAGTTA
>NW_023184557.1:0-200 GCF_002007445.2 Ailuropoda melanoleuca | reverse complement strand
CCAGAAATGGACCCTCGGCTCTTTGGGCAACTAATCTTTGATAAAGCAGGAAAAAACATCCAGTGGAAAAAAGACAGTCTCTTCAATAAATGGTGCTGTTAAAATTGGACAGCTACATGCAAAAGAATGACTTGACCACTCTCTCACACCATACACAAAGATAAAGTCCAAATGGATGAAAGACCTCGATGTGAGACAGG
>NW_023184556.1:0-1189 GCF_002007445.2 Ailuropoda melanoleuca | reverse complement strand
GTATTGATTTTTATAGTACCGAAAAGTTATTCAATTTTATTATATTTGGTTCTTTTTGACTTAACGGTTTTGCAAATAACTTTTTGATTCCAGGAAAACAGATGAATTAGAAGTCGACGGTTAGAACTGAGTCACGCTTGAGTTCAGAGCCCCTCGTGTTCTTTGTCCATATTATCTGCCCATGCACAGCACAAGGGTTGCACACTGTGCTTCTCCTCTCACCCCTTTCCTTTCAGCTGTAGAGGAAATTTTTTATCACTCATGGGAAGCCAGCATGGTATGCTTTTTCCAGATAATTGGAGAAATTGATGCCAGCTACTTTCTGTGTTCTTGGGCAGTTTTCAGGCACAAGCCTAGCCCTGGGCCCCAACTAGGAGAGCAGCAGGTAGAGGAAGGAAGCAGACAAGGGTCTTCCTGCCAGAACTGAAGGGCGAACGGCAGACCCTGGGTAATGGGGGGGGGCGCTGGGGGGCAGCCTCCTCAGGAAGGCTGCAGGGGTGAGCCTTCAGGTGTTGAGAAGTGTGGTACTTGTTGTCCAAGAGTCTGATGGGAAGGAAATCCCAGACACAGGTAATATGAGCAAACCCACAGGGGATGGAAGTGCACCTAGTTGCGTGTTCCCAATGCAGGTGGCATGTGAGATGAGGCTGGAGAGGCAAGGACCAAATAATGCTGGTCTCCCCATGGGCCCACCACACAGCCAGAGTGCCAGGTAAGTGGAGGCAGGTGACCTGTAAAGGCAGTGGAATTAGCATCCTAACAACCAGCAGGGGAAGCTGATCCAAGCCTGGAAGGAGATAGGTGGCTTCCTGTGTGTCATCTCCAAGACAAGGGGTGCGAGGGGATGGACAGGCTTCCTGGCCCCACCTAGGGCTCCCTCTGGCTATGCCTTTGAAAAGGAGGAAAGAAAAGAGAGGAAGTGGGGCGCCAGGGACAGGGGTGTATGAGCCCATCTGGAGGATGGCAAGGTAGCGTCCATAGTGGTCTGAAGCTGGCTGATGTCATGTCCTTAAGAGGAACTGGAGATCGGGGATCACTGCATTGTTTCTTTCTAAGCCCCCAGTCTTTACCTTCCTTCTTTTTAAAAATTTTTTTTTTATTTTAATGTTTTTTTATTATATTATGTTAGTCACCATACGGTACATCCCTGGTTTCTGACGTAAAGTTCGATGATTCATTAGTTGCGTAT
>NW_023184555.1:0-1372 GCF_002007445.2 Ailuropoda melanoleuca | reverse complement strand
GTAGGTAGCAAGCTGTTCGTAAGTGCTGCATTAAAAAGAATATGGAATCAGGAGAGCTGGTATATTCTTGTAGTCATTTTCAGTTATTCATTGTTTCATCTTACCCATCTTCACAAACTGACCGATTTCTAGCTTATTACTGAGTCTTTTCAGATCTAATGCTGTAGTCTTCACTTGGATAATTCAGCACCTCAGCACAGCGGCTGACGACTAGAGCATCCTCCTGGCTAATCTCCTTCTGTGCTGTCCGTCTCACCTGAGTATACCCTATAGGCAGCAGTTTCTGCTTCAAGAACTTGTTTTGGCTTATCTCGTATTATATAAAATCTATTCTGTATTGGGGCGCCTGGGTGGCTCAGTCGGTTAAAGCATCTGCCTTGCCCGGGTCATGATCCCAGGGTCCTGGGATTGAGCCCCGCATCGGGCTCCCTGCTTCGCTTCTCCCTCTCCCTCTGCCCCTCCCCCTGTTCCTGATCTCGCTCTCTCTCTCAAATAAATAAATACAGTCTTCAAAACATAATAAAAAGTAAAATCTTTTCTGTGTTTCATGGAGAAAAGGTTGCATCACCATTCATTGTTTATGATTATCGTATGTATTTTTTCCCTTATTTTTGATGGTCCAGGTAACAGCCATAACTCTCATCCCTACAGGTTAAAGAGAAAAAGTTGATTTTTTAAAAATAAAAACTGAACAGTGACATAAATGGGGCCTCCAAAATAGCTCCCTACAACTTAATCGTTGCTTTATTATTCTATTTAAATTTCCAAGTGGACACAAACCAAACTTATCAGGAATAAATTTATATCCTAAAAAACAAGAGTAATGAATTATATATTTTATATATCACTAGGGACTGATAGCTCTTAATTTAATAAACTTTGAAGTTATTTGAAGATAAATTAAGATCTCTGCGTGATTTAGTGACAAGAAGTCACTAGTGGTATAGCCCTGATAATCCCTTTTCTCCAATAACAAACTAATAACTTAGTGTTCTTGTTTATATAATAATCTCTCTGAGTTTGTTGAATGTGATCAGTTCTTCACAGTCCCATGAATACTGAAAGAACAGGTGAGATCAAATTTCCATAGCATAGGGTAAGGAATCTTTTGAGAAAGTACTGTTGAGAATAATAGCCTTTTATCCATCTACTAAAAGTTGGCTGCAAGCAATAATAAACACTTCTTTTTATTGTTTCCTACTTGTTCCAGACATTTAATATATATTACCTTTTAAAATTCTCAAATAATCTTCTGATACAAATATTTTTTCCATTAGGAACTTTTGTGTGGGTGCCCCTGGGTGGCTCAGACAGTCAAGCATCTGACTCTTGGGTTTTTTTGTTTGTTTGTTTGTTTTTAAAGATTTTATTT
>NW_023184554.1:1681-1856 GCF_002007445.2 Ailuropoda melanoleuca | reverse complement strand
AAGAGATGGAGGCCTTTCTGGAAACCTATAAACTACCAAGACTGAAACAGGAAGAAATTGATTTCTTAAACGGGCCAATTAACTATGAAGAGATTGAATCAGTGATAAACAACCTTAAAAAAACAAAACTCCAGGCCCGGACGGTTTTCCTGGGGAATTCTACCAAACATTCAAA
>NW_023184554.1:574-1476 GCF_002007445.2 Ailuropoda melanoleuca | reverse complement strand
AGAATCCAACAGTACATTAAAAGGATTATCCATCATGACCAAGTGGGATTCATACCTGGGATGCAAGCATGGTTCAACACTCGCATATCAATCAGTGTGATACATCATATCAACAAGACAAGACTCAGGAACCATATGATCCACTCAATTGATGCAGAAAAAGCATTTGACAAAACACAGCATCCTTTCCTAATTAAAACCCTTCAGAGTGTAGGAATAGAGGGTACATTTCTCAATCTCATAAAAGCCATCTATGAAAAGCCTCCTGAAAACATTATTCTCAATGGGGAAAAGCTGGAAGCCTTTCCCTTAAGATCAGGAACACGACAAGGATGCCCACTCTCGCCACTATTATTCAACATACTACTAGAATTCCTTGCAACAGCAATCAGACAACAAAAAGGGATCTAAGTTATCCAAATTGGCAAAGAAGTCAAAATGTCTCTCTTCGCAGATGACATGATACTCTATATTGAAAACCCAAAGAATCCACTTTCAAACTATTAGAAGTTATAGAACAATTCAGTAAGGTGGCAGGATACAAAATCAATGCCCAGAAATCAGTTGCATTTCTATACACGAACAATGAGACTGAAGAAAGGCAAACTAGGAAATCCATCCCATTTACAATAGCACCAAAAACCATACGTTACCTTGGGATTAACTTAACCAGAGATGTAAAGGATCTATATTCTAGAAACTATAAATCACTCTTGAAAGACATTGAGGAAGACATAAAAAGATGGAAAAATATCCCATGCTCATGGATTGGAAGAATTAACATAGTTAAAATGTCCATGCTCCCCTAGAGCAATCTACACTTTCAATGCTATCCCAATCAAAATACCGAGGACATTTTTCAAAGAACTGGAACAAATAGTCCTTAAATTTGTATGGAACCA
>NW_023184554.1:0-302 GCF_002007445.2 Ailuropoda melanoleuca | reverse complement strand
AAATTGGACAGCTACATGCAAAAGAATGAAACTTGAACACTCTCTCACACCATGCACAAAGATAAGCTCCAAATGGATGAAAGACCTCAATGTGAGACAGGAATCCATCAAAATTCTAGAGGAGAACATAGGCAACAACTTCTATGACATCGGCCAGAGCAAACTTTTTCACGACACATCTCCAAAGGCAAGAGAAACAAAACATAAAATGAACTTATGGGATTTATCAGGTAAAAATCTTCTGCACAGCCAAGGAAACAGTCAAAAAAACTAAGAGACAGCCCACGGAATGGGAGAATATA
>NW_023184553.1:0-868 GCF_002007445.2 Ailuropoda melanoleuca | reverse complement strand
ATCTCTGATCTTTACTGTTTTAGCCTTCATGTTTGTGTCTATAATCTGTATAAAATTAATGTTTTCATTTTATATGAGGTAGGAGTCAACGTTGCTCCTGCCAAATGTATTGAACTGATTTTCCCCAAATGAACTGCGGCGTCTCTTTTTGCTATAAATTAAGTGAACATATTTGAGTATCTCTTTTATTTGTTGCATTTGCCAATTTGTCTTATACTAATAATGCACTGTCTTACCAAAGCTTTGAAGAAAGCCTTGAAAAGCATAATATAATTTTTCCAATATTGTTCTTGCTTTTCTAATTCGCATTATGTGTTCTAAGTCTGCTGTTTTCTATATAAGTTCTAAGATTTCACATTCCTTAATTTTTTTAATCGAAATACCAGTGAGATTATCAGGCCTTAAAGATTTTACTTTGGTGAGGGAGGGTAATTACATGATTAATGTCCTTAATATACAGAGGAATGTCCAATTTTCTGTTTTCTTAAATTAGAATGGTAATTTTATGTGTTAATTTCCATTCAAATAATGCTTAAACTATTACCTGGATTATATTCAATTTATATATTAATTTGAGGATAATATTAGCAACATAGACTATAGATCTTAATAATATGGAATCAATTAACAAGGTATATGTTAACAATTTTAATATTACTTTTTCTCAGAAATACTTTGTAGTTTAAGTTTTAGAGATCTCTGATGCTTTTCTTGAGACATGTCTTTATATTCAACAATTTTCAACTGTTATGTTACATACAACTATAAATGGAATTTTTATTTATTTTTTTATTTTATTTATTTTTTTTAATTTTTTTTATTATATTATGTTAATCACCATACAGTACATCCCCGGATTCCGATGTAA
>NW_023184552.1:0-2549 GCF_002007445.2 Ailuropoda melanoleuca | reverse complement strand
GGGTGACTTAATTTTAATAATGAATTACTGTTCCTATCTTAATGCCTCAAAGGCCTCAAAATTAGAACCATATTGACATTTGTGCACTGGTAAATTGTCTGTGCCGTCTGATGAGNCACTGGTAAATTGTCTGTGCCGTCTGATGAGGCCGAATATCTCCAAGTTAGGTCCAATTTCTCTATTTAATGAGGGATTTCAACACAAAATGCCTTGGCCACTACATGAGAAACTAATTATGTAGTGTATGGTGACTAACATAACATAATAAAAAACAATTTTAAATGCCTTGGCCCAAAGGAAGCTAACTGTATGATATGAGTAGTTCAAACTCAGTTCCTGCAAACAATATCATATTGGATAAATATCTGCATTAGATTCCTTTCACTGATGTCACAGATATCCACTTTAGTGTCTCAAAACAAATAATTCCCTTAAAGTTTTAGATATCAGAAGCCTGGAAGGGGTCTCATGGGCTAAAATAATGATATCTTCAGGCCATGACCCTTCTGGATTCTCCAGGGAGAACATCCCATTCCCGCTCCAGTGTCTAGTGGCCCCCACATTCTTTGGGTCAGGGACTCTCCTCCATCTGTGAAACCAGCACAGTAGTTTCCAGTGTCTGTCTGATTCCATTTTTCTTCCTTACTCTTCCATATATAGAGGGCCATTGTAATTGTACTAGTCCAACGTGGAAAATCCATGCTTATCTTCTTATTGTAGGATAAGGACTAGTAGTTTTATTCCATCTGCTGCCTTAGTTACCCTGCTAAGTAAGCTACATTTTCACACGTTCTTCAGGATGACATCCTTTGGAGGTCTGTCTGGTGCCTACTACAAAATCTTTTTTGTACATATTATTTGATATCCTTCAAGAACCCTTCTACTTAAAAAATTGAGCACAGAATTTTTCATCACCCAAAGAGTGAGTGAAAAACTATTCTTTTCAAAAATACGTGCAAGGAAGATTCCTGGTGGAGAAGACCTAAAACTACCTACATGGGACACTAACACAGGACCACCGCCTTGCTCTCAAGCTGTGCTCCACAGACCAGGACCTGCAGCATCGGCACCACCTGGGAGCTTATTAGAAATGAGTCACAGGGGCACCTGTGGGGCTCAGTCTGTTAAGTGTCTACTTTTGGTTTTGACTCAGGTCATGATCTCAGGGTCAGGAGAAGAAGCCCCACATTGGGGTCTGCACTCAGTGCAGAGTCAGCTTGATATTGTCCTTTGCCCTCTCCTTTGGCTGCCACTTGCGCTCTCTCGAAATAAAAAGTAAGTAAATAAATAAATAAAAACTTTTTAAAAAGTGCAGAATCTCTGGACCCACTGGAGACCTGATGAGTCAGAATTTGCATTTGAACTACAGACGTTGGTGATCTGTACCCACAGTGAAGGTAGAGAAGAGCTGGTCTAGAATCCTGTTTCTCACCTTCTCACGGTGGACACTGGGTCCGGATAATTCCTGTTGCTGGGTGCTGGCCTGGGGGTTACAGGTGTTTGGGAGCAGCCCTCAGACATGGCCAAGTATCCCCAGGTGAGAACCACCATGCCAGGATTTCAGAACTAAAAGCACTCTGACACAATTCTAATCGAAACTCCATCCCTTCCTTGCTTTATACACTAGAGCAGAACGTAAATCCCTCTGAGCCCCATTTCTACAACAGAGAATGGAGTTCACAAAAGCACTACCTCACAGAATGAACATTTGTCAAAAATAAATGTGACACGCCCTATGATGTGCTAAGCTAGGTCATGGTACATGATATGTAAATGTATCTCTCACAATTAATAAACACTTCAAATGAGGGACTGAATGCCAGTTCTTAACCTGTGAATCTAACTATGACATTTGTAATTATTTTGGCTAAACTGTCATGAAGCCAAGGACTGCAGTATCCAAGATTTTGTAGTAAAGGAACAAAGGTCTCCCCTTCCTCAAAGAAGGAAATGGTAATTTTCTTTCTTTCTTTTTTTGTGTATTTTTAATTAGAATAATGCATATCTTTTTAAAAATTTTTTAAATAATATTTTTATTATATTATGTTAGTCACCATACAGTACATCCCTAGTTTTTGATGTAAAGTTCCATGATTCATTATTTGCGTATAACACCCAGTACACTATTTTCTAGAGATATCAGGGGTTGGGTCCCCACCATAAGTCAATGATTTGAAGACCTAAGGGAACAAGTCAGATGAATTCCTCAGTATTAGACTTTTGAGAAAACTTGAAGTCAGGGTTGTGATCAAGTGCTGGGAAGATTAGACCTCTGGAAATGGGATAATTAATGGAGAAAAAAGTAATAAAAACTGAATTCACCTGGCATACAATGTGTCTCCTAGGAACAGAGACTCATCCATAAATATCTCCATTCTGTCCAGACCAAGATCCCCAGGAGAAATCATGCACTTAATGGTGGGAGCACGAAGAGAAATGTGCCTAATGAGCAGAGGTGGAGAGCTGTAAATATCTCTGCTGCTACAGAACCCCAGGGTGGGCATTTTGGTTGGACAGAACATTGTTGTTGCTTTTGGAGTCCTACGTCT
>NW_023184551.1:1029-1229 GCF_002007445.2 Ailuropoda melanoleuca | reverse complement strand
CACGGAGAGCCTGAAGCTGTGCAGGAAGAGCCTGCTGGAGGACCTGCCCACAGAGAGCCTGCCTGTGCTCCGGTTCCTGCCCGTGCGCCTGCCAGAGCCACTGCCCTGGCCCCTGCTTGGGCTCCTGTTCCTATCATCCAGCTCTTGCCCCTGCTCCTGCTCCTGCCCCTTCCTCTACCCCTGCCAGAGACCCTGCCCCT
>NW_023184551.1:500-702 GCF_002007445.2 Ailuropoda melanoleuca | reverse complement strand
TCCTTCACCGGAAGCCGAAGTCCCACCGGCATGTTTCATCCCCTCCCCCTATGTTCTTTCTCTCTGGTACACATTGACTGTTACTTTAATTTTTCATGTTCTGTATACTCTTTATTATTTGCTTTAAATAAAATTACTTGTTTGCAATGGAACGCGTCATGCACATTAAGTATATTCACAATGTGGTGCCACCCCACCAGAA
>NW_023184551.1:0-291 GCF_002007445.2 Ailuropoda melanoleuca | reverse complement strand
TGTGTTTATTTGACACAGCATCTCCCTTATTCGATACTGAAATCCCTGATGGATTGCAGATCAGACATGATCATAGAGACCACTTTAGGAATTAGGGGCACAATCTCAGGGCCGAGACCCCTGTTCCTGCTGGGACACCATGGCCTGACCTCAGACAGGAAACAGCTGGCTCTTCCTGTGACCCACACAGAGACCAGGGAAATGCAGAATGCTAGTAGAAACACCACAAAGGGCAAAAGCATTGCTCACAACCCAAGGCCAGGGAAAGGTTTCCCCTGCCTCTGGTCCAAA
>NW_023184550.1:0-559 GCF_002007445.2 Ailuropoda melanoleuca | reverse complement strand
GTGTAGAGATTTCTTTAAAAATAAATAAATATTTCTTCCTGTTTCACTCTTGGTACTTTATAAGTTTCCAGGAAGGCAACCATTTCTTCCAGGTTGCTTGATTTGTTGGCAAATAGTTGCTGGTAATGACTGCTAATAACTGTTTCTATTTCCTTGGTGTTAGTTGTGATCTCTCCCTNTTGTGATCTCTCCCTGTTCATTCATGATTTTATTAATTTGGGTCCTTTTGCTTTTCTTTTGGATAAGTCTAGCCAGGGGTTTATCAATCTTATTAATTCTTTCAAAGAACCATCTTCTAGTTTCGTTGATCCATTCTACTGTTTTTCTGGTTTCTATTTCAATGATCTCTGCTCTAATCTTTGTCATTTCTCTTCTCCTGCTTAGTTTTGTTTCTATTTGCTGTTCTTTCTCCAGGCCCTTTAGGTGTAAGGTTAGCTTTCATATTTGGGATTTTTCTAATTTTTTGAGAGATGCTTTGGTGGTTATGTATTTCCCCCTTAGGACCGACTTTGCAGTATCCCATAGGTTTTGGACCAATATGTTTTCATTCTCATTGGTT
>NW_023184549.1:0-750 GCF_002007445.2 Ailuropoda melanoleuca | reverse complement strand
TTTTTTCTAAGTTTTTATTTAAATTCCAGTTAGTTAACATACAGTGTAATGTTAGTTTCAAGTGTAGAATTTAGTGATTCACCACTTACATACAACACCTGCTGATCATCACAAGTACATTCCTTAATCCCCACCACCTATTTAACCCATCCCCCCACCCACCTCCCCTCTGGTAACCATCAATTTGTTCTCCGCAGTTAAGAATCTGTTTCTTCAGAAGGAAAGCTACCAAACTCATTCTATGAGGCTAATATTACCTTGATCCCCAAACCAGGCAAAGACCCCATCAAAAAGGAGAATTACAGACCGATTTCTCTAATGAATATGGACGCCAAAATCCTCAACAAGATCCTTGCTAATAGAATCCAACAGTACATTAAAAGGATTATCCATCATGACCAAGTGGGATTCATACCTGGGATGCGAGGGTGGTTCAACATTCGCAAATCGATCAGCATGATACATCATATCAACAAGAAAAGACTCAAGAACCATATGATCCTNTACAGCATCCTTTCCTGATTAAAACCCTTCAGAGTGTAGGAATAGAGGGTACATTTCTCAATCTCATAAAAGCCATCTATGAAAAGTCTACAGCAAGTTTTATTCTCAATGGGGAAAAGCTGGAAGCCTTTCCCTTAAGATCAGGAACACGAAAGGATGCCCACTCTCGCCACTCTTATTCAATATAGTACTAGAAGTCCTTGCAACAGCAATCAGACGACAAAAAGGGATCAAAGGTATCCAAAT
>NW_023184548.1:0-1577 GCF_002007445.2 Ailuropoda melanoleuca | reverse complement strand
GGTTCCACAGGGACAGAGACCAAACACATGCAAGTCCAAGGGGGAGGATAGGCATGCGGGGAGTATGTGTCGGAGATGTGCGAGCTCCCAGAGAAGGGCTCCAGCAAAGGAAACCCTGTGGAGGAAGCACTGGTCAAGTTCCAACTAACAGGTATCTGGTCCGGGGACCAGCAGCCCTGGGGAGAATGTCCCCCACAGGTCCCCTTGAGAGAAGGGTGACAGGCATCCCTGTCCGGGAGAACGTTGAGCAGCACCCATCCCAGGTCACAGGTGCACCCATCACCTAGCACGCTCGTCCTCAGACTCACCCCTGGAAACTCTCGCTCGGTTTTTCACAGATGTATTTTCAGGAATGTTCATCACAGCAGTGGTGGAGAGAGCAGGCTATGCACCAACACTAATGCCCAAGGAGATGGATGGGATCCTTGGTCCCAGTCTTCATGATACAATGCCCTGTAGCTACTGTCACAGCTTCCTCTGGGGCACAGGATCTGGGAAGCCCCTCCTGAGACTCCCCTCCTGCCACCCTGTTCCTGGGAACATTCAGAATTGTTTGAGGAGGAGGTGGAGAGGATCCAGGATGACAGCAGGTCCGAGAAGGATGGTCAGCACTGGGAGGACAGTTGGACGTGCCCTGAGGAGGTTTAGGGATTACATATATTCTTCGGTTGTCATCATGGACACAAAATTTCTATCTGAAGTTTATAAATCTGAAATCTATTTAGTCTGGGTGTCAAGAGGTGGTTCACAATCTAAGATCACAGAAACTGCCTATTGACAGCATTCTGATCCTAGAGTCTCCCAGTCACCCAGAAGCTGCATTTTTCTTGGCTCAAACATGCCCTTGGCAGAGAAGGGCCAGCTGGTGCCAAATTTCGGATGATTTCACAATAGTAGAGGTGTAAAACCAAATATTGCGGAAATGTTCATGGAAAATGAAACAGGAGACAGATAATTTGTCCCCTCCTGATTTTTCCACAATAACAAAGACCAAGTTCCCAGTAGAATCTGNGTAGAATCTGATAAGGTTCCCTAGGAAGGACTATGGTACTCATTACCAGTACCAAGAGAGGGCCCCCTCCCCTGGTTTAAAATAAGAATCACAGGAGGATACTTCCTATTGTGTTGTCAAAAATAAAATTTTATTAATAATTATTTGGATGTGCCAGTGTACATTTGTGGAAACATTCTCCACATTTTCCATACCCAAAGCTTCATCAATACACGGATAAAATGCAGGCAACATTGTAATGCACTGCTCATTGGAATACCAAGTACAAGGAGGGGTATTAGAAGTAATAAAAATGTATCTATTATTAAATTTATACAGGTATGATTCACATACAAAAAGCTGTACATAATTAATGTATGCAACTTGACCCTGACAGAACCCGAGTGTCTAGCTAACATATACTCTGATTTAGAATATGGCTTATAAATTATACGATGGTGTTTAGGAGCTAGGGAATCCAGGGACCAACCACACTGTATCTCATCCTCCCTTGGATCTGCTACATTGTTAACACATTCGGCCAACTGCTATCTGAAGAGTGGCCACGCGGGGGCACCAGTGAGTA
>NW_023184547.1:631-895 GCF_002007445.2 Ailuropoda melanoleuca | reverse complement strand
ACAAGGATGCCCACTCTTGCCACTATTATTCAACATAGTACTAGAAGTCCTTGCAACAGCAATCAGACGACTAAAAGGGATAAATATATCCAGGTCGGCAAAGAAGAAGTCATACTGCCTCTCTTCGCAGATGACATGATACTCTATATGGAAAACCCAAAAGAAACCACGCCCAAACTACTAGAAGTTATAGAGCAATTCAGTAATGTGGCGGGATACAAAATCAACGCCCAGAAATCAGTTGCATTTCTATACACGAATAAC
>NW_023184547.1:0-198 GCF_002007445.2 Ailuropoda melanoleuca | reverse complement strand
CAAAGACAGCATGGTACTGGCACAAAAACAGACACATGGACCAATGGAACAGAATAGAGAACCCAGAAATGGACCCTCAGCTCTATGGGCAACTAATGCTTTGACAAAGCAGGAAAAACATCCAGTCGCAAAAAGACAGTCTCTTCAATAAATGGTGCTGGGAAAATTGGACAGCTGCATGCAAAAGAATGAAACTTG
>NW_023184546.1:0-1647 GCF_002007445.2 Ailuropoda melanoleuca | reverse complement strand
CAAACAAATAAGGAGCTAGGGGAGTTGTTGCTGGAAAGAAATGAATAACTTTCTTCTAATTAGTCATTATGTTAACTAGGAAATGTGGAAATCAGGGTGTTAAAATCATATTTNAAAATCATATTATCAGAACGTCTCAATGATTTTTTAAAGAGAGTTCTTAAAATGTTCTTCTGATGATAAGGAATTTTTCTCTAAGGTAATGACGGCTATTTCCAAAAAGTTCTAATATATTTTATAAGTTTCTCCATAGGCCTGTTTTTGGATTCTGTATTACATTGTTGTGTAAATGGACCTGTTCTTTATCGTATTTATTTATGGCTTACTGCATATGACTAAGCAGTAGGATCAACTTTTTTTAATAAATCAAGTCACATAAAATATCATCCTTAATGTAGGGTTTTTCCAACTTATTTCACTGAATTGAACTCAGAGAGATAATATGTATGATGTTCTCCATGAAAGATTTTATATACTTTTAGTTAGATTCTAAGGCTATATGTGGTTCGCAGACATGCTAAGTAGGAGAAAAAATACTCAGTTTAAAGGTAAGGACTTTGATACAATTTACGTTTAACAACAACTAGCTCAAAGAAAAGAAAACGGTTTGGTTCTAAGCATAAGAAAGTGAACAATCATTACAATACCTTCCCAAGGAGCTGGGTCCATCTATTTTCAGAAGTCAAGAATAAATAGATGCTGGAGATCACTGCCAGTGGGATCTAGAGGGTGATACATGGTACTGTTGAAAATACGAGACTCTACTGTTGAAAATACGAGACCCCTTGTGGGGTGACATCATAGTTTGTGAAGGATCTCATACAGACTTTAAGTTAGTAAAAATACATATAATTTGAAATAAAAATCCAAAAAGGTTATTGTGTTTTGAAAAAAATATTTCTCATTTGGGAAAATATTGGTCAGTGTTTGATTCTAGAGGCCATTTATTTCTCAGTTACTGGAGTCTAGAGGATTGTAAAAATAGCTACTGACCCTGCTTATTTGCCTTGACAAAGCAATCTACAGTGTATAAGTTAACAGCAGCCTGTCGTATTTTATAAAAGTATAATAAGTGATTAACAGATATGCAGAATGTGTCATTTAAAACAAGGAGGATGATTCAGGACAGGGAAGATGACTGGCATAACAGTAGCTACATTTGCCATACTGAGCATAAGCAGGAGCAAAATGAAAGGGAAAAAGGAGAGGAAGAAAATGAATTCTTAACTGTCATTATTGTACATAGTAGTCAATACAGATGATTAAGCAGTCATATGACTGTAAAAGGGAAATGAACAGGTCCTATTTGTAAGGTTTACTAAATCCAAATGATCTATTTTCCCCACATGCAACATTTTCCTTCAAGGTCATATCTACCCAGCCCCCTAAAGTATCTTTAATGAAAACCACCCAGGTTTTATGAAATTTTGATACTGCTGAGATTGGTCTTCTTTTTTAAAGGGAAACTAAAAATGTGTCTAATTTTGTTCGTGGGAGACTTTTGAAATATGATAGACATAACACTTAAATGCCTAACAGTTAAACTATATCTCTAAATAAAAAAAAGGTGCAATTTTTGATCAGACATGCATCTAATAATAATATATACACAATAATAAAAGATACATTCTATGTATACTTTGAATG
>NW_023184545.1:0-667 GCF_002007445.2 Ailuropoda melanoleuca | reverse complement strand
GTTGATTGAGAGGGACTGTAAAAGACTCAAACCACTAAATATCTATAGGACCTGAATGAGTAGCACCCTGACGAACCACTTTAGTCTTCCTGACATTTTATTTTTTTAAAAGATTTTATTTATTTATTTGACACAGNTTTTTTTAAAAGATTTTATTTATTTATTTGACACAGAGAGAGAGAGAGAGAGCACAAGCTGTGGGGGAGGGCAGAGAGAGAAGCAGACTCCTGACTGAGCAGGGAGCCTGATGCAGGGCTTGATCCCATGACCCTGAGATCATGACCTAAGCTGAAGGCAGACGCTTAACTGACTGAGTCACCCAGGAGCCCCTTCCAGATGTTTTAATAGGGAATTTTTTTGTTATCCTTGGCCTCATCTTACATCATGATTTCCTGATAATGTCCTGGATTTGACCTTTGCTTGGAAGACATGTCTTCATTTTAGCATCATTTGCCATTTGAGAGGCTGCCAATCTTCACAACTGTTATACAACCAGTGATACCATGACCTATTTGTTCTTTCCCATAGCTTATGTCTTTCCTTTTGCATGTTAATATAAGCAGAAATAAAACAGATGTCACTTTCAACATTCCTTCTGGAAATGACTTCAGCAAAATCATCAGTTCACTGGAAATATCAACATTCGCATCAATGCAGGTTCATTGTT
>NW_023184544.1:0-1276 GCF_002007445.2 Ailuropoda melanoleuca | reverse complement strand
GGTACCAAAGCACCTTGATTCCTGTTCCACATTCCATAAGTCCGTCGTGACTTCAAGGGCTTTTCCCTTACACTTTGTTTCTTTGTTCTAAGGGCTGGATCCCCCCCAGGCCCCTACACCCAATGTGGAATCGGGGGTAGCCAGCGAAAAATCTGCTGTTCGCTGGAGGTGTTTTCCTGGACGCTCTGCTTTATTACCAATGGGAAGGGCGCTCAGTCCTCGAAAATCCTGAACCTTTTCATTCATGCTCCCTTACTCACGAGAGATGATGATCGTTGATATTTCCCTGGACTGTGTGGTGTCTCAGAGACCAATATGGGGCACACTCGTCAGACTTCCGCGACCACTTTCCCTCATGTTTCCCTATTCACGAAGGGTGATGATAGTGCTAAGACGGTCCCTGTACGGTGTTGTTTCTGACGGACGTGTTTTGGGCCTTTTCGTTCCATTGCCGCCAGCAGTTTTGACAGGATTTCCCCAGGGAGCAAGCATTTCGTTGGAAGCGGGTTTTGGCCGAATTGTGTTTCTCAGTGCTGTGTTCGTCGTGTTTCACTCACGGTACCAAAGCCCCTTGATTCCTGTTCCACCTTCCATAAGGCCGTCGTGACTTCAAGGGCTTTCCCCTCACACTTTGTTTCTTGGTTCTAAGGGCTGGATCCTCCCCAGGCCCCTACACCCAATGTGGAATCGGGGTCCCCAGTGAAAAGGCTGCTGTTCGCTGGAGGTGTTTCCCTGGACGCTCTGCTTTATTACCAATGAGAAGGGCGCTGAGTCCTCGAAAATCCTGAACCTTTTCATTCATGCTCCCTTACTCACGAGAGATGATGATCGTTGATATTTCCCTGGACTGTGTGGGGTCTCAGAGACCACTATGGGGCACTCTCGTCAGGCTTCCGCGACCACTTTCCCTCATGTTTCCCTATTCACGAAGGGTGATGATAGTGCTAAGACGGTCCCTGTACGGTGTTGTTTCTGACGGACGTGTTTTGGGCCTTTTCGTTCCATTTCCGTCAGCAGTTTTGACAGGATTTACCCAGGTAGCAAGCATTTCGTTGGAAGCGGGTTTTGGCCGAATTGTGTTTCTCAGTGCTGTGTTNTGTTTCACTCACGGTACCAAAGCACCTTGATTCCTGTTCCACCTTCCATAAGGCCATCGTGACTTCAAGGGCTTTCCCCGCACACTTTGTTTCTTGGTACTAAGGGCTGGATCCTCCCCAGGCCCTACACCCAATGTGGAATCGGGGGTCCCCAGTAAAAAGGCTGCTGTTCGCTGGAG
>NW_023184543.1:0-1463 GCF_002007445.2 Ailuropoda melanoleuca | reverse complement strand
CTATTGACTGTTTTCTTCCTTCTAGTTATGAGTCATATTTATCAGCTTATGCACATGTCTAATAATTTTTTTCCCTGAATTCTGGTCATTGTGGATACCAAGTTTCTGGATTTGATTGTAATTCATGATGGTTTCNGATTGTAATTCATGATAGTTTTGATTTGGCAAATAGTTACTTTATGTATGAATAGGCCTGATCCTTTTGAAACTTATTTTTAAGCTTTGTTAGGTGTATCTAGAACAGTCTTTACTCTGGAGTTAGAGTAGTCCTACTTTTAAAGTATAGACTTTCTGGATCTCTGAACTCAGTGAAGTCTGTCCAGTGTGGCTAGTTGGAACTCCAACATCTCTCAGTCCTGTGTGTCATCTGGAATTTCTCAGTTCGCAGCCCTGTGGAAGTTGTTCTCCACCAGGCTCATGGAGTCTTGCTCGTGTAAGTGTGGTTTGGTATTTAGCCACTCTGGGTCTGTGTAGTCCCTCCTGCTATCCCTCCTCCCAAATTGCAGACCTTAACAGCCCTGAACTCTGATCTCTGTCTCCTCAGTTTGGTGATACTGCCATCCTCTGGGCTCCACCTTTTTTCCCATACTACGTAAAGTGCATCCAGACAAAAAGCCAGAGCAGTCATGAGGTTTACCTCCTGAATTTATCTTCTTGTCATCCTGAGACACCTATTCCAGTGTCTACAAACAGTTATTTCAAATATCTTGTCACGCTTTATAATTGTTTAATATTCTTGCTGTTATTCATAATGTGTTGCTTTCTGCATACCTCATGACTGATCTGAATTCATCAAGCCAGATAAGAAGGTATTATAAAAGATGCACAATGATTTAGGATTTATTTTAAGTAGAAATCATGGGGCACCCTGTCCGCAAATAAGACTTCAAGCACACCCAAAAATCTTGTTGTATAAAATATTGGAATTTTATAAGACATAACTGTAAGGCTTAATCCCACTTTGCAAAAGAATCGTTACTTGGCTTTACGGAAGGACTAGCTGTAATAAGTAGTGCTCCAGGACCCACTGGAGGGTGATTGTCAGAAGAAGCAGAGGTAGGTAATGGGCAGCAGAGCCCAGGTCCCCAAGTTTTAGAAGTTGTTTCCAGGTGACGTTGTTGGTCAGAAATGAAGTCAGTGAACCACTGAGCTGTTGCATTGCATACACGAGCATCTAGGGCCCGCAGCAAGGCTGTGACAAAGTGAGGACCACTGAGGGATGAAGTATGAAGACCTGGTCCCACATGGGCTC
Source organism: Ailuropoda melanoleuca (assembly GCF_002007445.2). Classification (NCBI taxonomy): domain Eukaryota; kingdom Metazoa; phylum Chordata; class Mammalia; order Carnivora; family Ursidae; genus Ailuropoda; species Ailuropoda melanoleuca. The sequence continues at coordinate 211 of NW_023184543.1, read as the reverse complement.
AGTCGCCCCTAAGGTCTTGAATGTGTTGAGCCAACATGGAAAGTCAGAAGGTTCATCAAAGGCCAGGCAAGGTGTGAGCCAGGAGAGACCAGCACAGGAGTCAAACAAACGTTCTAGGAGATTTGGAAGGGGAGTGAACTGGCAAGTCAGCAACCCGCGTCTCTGCAAACAGTGAGGACTGAGTTAGAACAGCACTTATCGGTGTCTGTGT